>NC_053410.1:12368057-12668057 GCF_016859285.1 Xiphias gladius
AGATTAAAGGGTTTAATGGACATAGTGTAAACATCAATTGTAGGAATAGAAACGCTGGAGAAAAAAGGTTTTGCAGACTGGGCGGGAACTGCGTGAATGGGACAAGAGGATCGATAGACGGAACAACAGTGACCATCACTACAAGGGTCCCTGGTGTTTTCACTGTGACTATGAGTGGACTGACGACAAAGAGCAGTGGCTGGTATTCGTGTGCTACAGGAGACTTACAGATGCCAGTGCATGTCACTGTTACTGAGAAACCTACCACTAGCAAGTACTCCAAATCAGAAAGTATGAAGTATATGTTTATAATCATTTTTCAAGCACAGCCATTTGTAATATTTGGATTAGATAGAGAATAAATATTAGGATTCATTACTGAGATATTATTCAACAAATCCTTGTCTTGTTTATAGCCACACATGCAACAACAGGTTTAACCACAACGACAGGTTTATCACCCCCCCGTGAAACTGTGAATCATTCTGCTTCTGAAGACGATACACGTACCAGGTCAGAAGTCTTTGCATTAACATACAGTAGAGAAATCTGGCCGTTTTATGGTCAATTAAAAAAGTCAGATAAAAGAATCTCTATACAAGTTTTTATAGATAAATGATAACTTAGACTTACATGATGAATAATATTAGTTGGAAACTATTATATAAGACTGTTAGATAAAGTATATCTGCTGCATATGATCAGGATGATAAATAGACTTTAGTCTACATTGTTGGACTGTTTAAACAAGGGCAATTGATTTATTTTACTTCATTTGCTTTGTGTGCTTTAAGTTCATGCTGCAGTTTTTCCATTCACCAAAAGAGTTTTATCATCCGCCTGAGCTTGTTGCTCTTCATTGTAATGGTGGCCTTGTTCATCTGGTTTGTGTTCAGAAGAAATCGTAAGTCTGTGCTGAACTTTAATAAATCTAATTCATGTCAAACATTCCAGTTATTCTTAAATATTTTAATATTTTCGTAAATATTTAGATGGAAATGAAGACTAATTTGTTTTGTTTCTCTGTTCCTGTTTCATGTTAAGAGAGAAGCAAAGCAAAATCACCCACACCAATGGTAAAGTATGCAAATTAATTTCCTGGTATTGAATTTCACAGAGAAGGCTGTTCTCCATTCTACAAAAGATGTGCTATCATGGTTGTTTGCTTACCTCATGCTGCAGTGCACCAAAAGAATTCAAGTGTAAAATGTTCAGAGGATATACTGATCCCTTTGCTGAAGAATATATGCTCCAAAAGTACTCTGTACCATTTAAAGTGGATATATAATATTTTTATTAGATAAAATGCATGTTAAACTACTTTCCTGTCCTTGTGGATTTTTGTTCTTAAGAATATACACCACTATGAGAACTCAACAAGCTTGTCTGTCATTACAAAGATATAATATAGGTCCTTTTTATGGAAGTCATTTTGACATGTCACAGTAGAAAATGCACAGGTAAATTGTTATTAGTAACACCTGTACTTCTCATCTGACAAGTTGAAATATCTGCTGTAAAAAAAGGCCTATTAGGTTTTTTGAATGCTTTTAGTAATCCCTTTTATCGTGATGTGTGTTACAAGGTACAGCATATGTTTACTTATTTTACTATTTTCACAAAGGTGGTGATTATGAGGGAATCTAATCTACTCTAATATAATTGTGCTCCACTGTAAATGACATTTGCATTGCTCCCTCAACACAGGCTGAAGAGGACCTTAGACACAGTAATGCTGAGAAACACAGTAAAGGGACAAACTTCGGACGAGGTAACCTTATAAACTTAGACGTACAGTACATATACACATAAGTACATTCAAATGTAACTTCTTATTTGAGCATCCACACTGCTAACCACATGAAACAAATTTGAAATTCATAAAAAACAGAAACGTTTATATCTGTCTCTGTTTTCCTACCCAGAGGTCACATGCAGAGAGCGATGAGAAAGGAATGTAAAGTTCTGTAGTTAAAGTAACATACAAAGGCTAAATATTAAGACCTGAGCCCAGTCAGACACTTTTCACATATAGCAGCTCAGTATTTTCTGGATACCATTTTGTTGGTTTTTCTCGCCAAGCCAAAATGTCATGTTGAGTCACTTATTTTTTTGTTCTAAACTTGCATCATTTTTTGCCTTACATTAAATTGTTACTTTGCTCTTGCTTCCTCATGGTTGTTTTTTTTTCCTTCAACAGGTTGAAAAGGGTGCTGTTTTTTGTTCTTCACCTTTCCCATGCTTTTGTATCCACCTATGCATAGTTTCAAAACTTTGCAAAGACGCACTGACCTGTTTGTTTGATGAGGGCAATGACAAGTATTAAAGCTTATCTGCAATATATTTATACTGAGTTTACTGTTCTCGTTTATTAGACATAACTTCACAACATAATCCTGATTTCTATTTTCAGGATGAAAATTAAAGTTAATGCAAATTTATATCCCGTTTAGAGAATAAGTCATGATGTTAAATAGTGTCATTCACGAATGTTTCATTCAAAAGAACAAATCTTTTGGGCGAATGAACTGAACCGATTCACTTCCTGAAACGATCCGTTTTCAATCATTTCAGCTGAGCTCTCAGTCAGTTGTGAGTGAACATGCAGGTATACACTCACTGAGTGGGTGATTCAAGTGATTCGCAGGAGGAAAGGGATGTGTTCAAGACAGCAAACACACAGCCGATTCGGGTTGCCAGCATATAGCTGCAGTGATTCAACAACACTGGTCTTGGACTGCAATCCAGATATATGAAATTATCTAGATTTAGATTATAAGAATAGGCTAAAATTAAACGTGATTGCATACACGCACACATACACACATAACGTTACTGTTTTGAAAAGAGGACAGCTATAAGGATACACTCACTTAACAAGAATGTGTGTGTGTGTGTGTGTGTGTGTGGCTGCTAATCTGTATATATAATAAACAAAAAACATAAAAAATATGGGATATTTTCAGAACACAAGGCTGTTTTTCACTTGGAAGTTTACCACAAGCCAGTCTTAGCACAGTCATTTTTCCTCTTTAGGCTACATGACCTTATCACCCCTATGCTGATAGTAACCTTAAGACCGGGCAGAAAGCTTACAGACGGGGGTGCATGTTTTGTGATCCGTTCACTGAACATAAACAGTGAAGGTGAGCCCTGGGTGATAGACACCCGCTGAGTCGCTCAAGCCCGTCCCTCTCCCTCTCCCTCCCTCTCATGTCTTGTAGTCTCGAAGTAGGAAGTAGTACCAAATGTTTTACTTGATAATTAGCTGTCGCAAAGATATACGTGCAGTCCCACCCATAATAGGGTAGGACTTTGTTATAGCAGCTTTCAGTTTGAAAAGAGTATCTTTATCCAACTAACTTCTCAGCTCACTGGCTTATCCTTCACGTACGACCGTTATCAGTTCAACAGTTAGCGAGCTGAACTGACCGCTCTTCTGTGTTGCAGTTCAGTGAGTGGGACTGAGCAGTTCGAGCGCCGGTCGAGCACTGAACAATTTGCTAAACGAATCTTCTGAACGAAACTTTCTAATGAACTGATTCTAATGATTTAGTACACTGAAATGAACAGCTTTGCCCATTACTGATTTTAACTGTAACCGAATAAAGATAAACAGCTTTGAATGCATAGAGGAGTACAAAATTATTTTATTTCACCAATTTTGTGAAGCTGCAAACATTTACAACTAAAAGAGCAACATGTAACCTGGTACTGTCAGTGCATTGGAGAGTTGTGGATGTTATGGATGGGAGAGTGATATTAATAAACTTTTTTTTTATTTTTATAAATACTTGCGACATTTCTCCTATCAATTTATAACCGTCACTACAGCCACATGCCAGTTTTCCAGGCATGGAAAGCTGCTCTTTTCTGTTGAAAGTTTGGGTCCATTGACTTTGCACCAACTCTGGGCTACATCACATCATTCATCATCATTTTTTGGGAAATCTACTTTGTGGCTATTGAAGATGAATCAACTCTTAAATGGTGTTAAAGCAAAACTGTCCAAAGCAAGCTGCTAAATTAAAGTTATTTTCAGAGACAGCTACTATTAGGTAATATTAAATAAATGTTAAAGTAGCACACATACTTTGTTACAAATGTGTACAAAAAGGGTAATTTTTTCCCCAGTAACTTATCCGGCAGGTATCCTGGCGACCAGCACTCTGATGCACCACGCTGTGACCGAAAAACATTTCTACTCAGGCACATATCTGATCGTCCCGGGTCCTGAGCCGGGGTTGTGATAGGTCTGGGTTTCGTTGCAGTGCAGTCTCCTTCAGCTCGCCCTCCAACCGGTGACGCCTACCTCGGCCGTGTGGTGTGAGGAACATCTCTCTAAAAGTCTCTTCAGTTTACCGGTAGCCCTGCCTCCTACTGGTAAGAGAGCCATTTATTCACTCTGAAGCTGTTAATTTACTAAATAAGAAGCAGTAATCAGTGTTCGAGCGAGCTTTACACACGCCGGTACTCTGCAGGCTAGCAGAGTTAGCTAAGCTAGCTGCAGTCGGCACGCTGCGTCTGGCACATGTCAAGTTAGAACAGGGCAGCTTTGCATTATGTTACACGTTTCATATGCTGCTGAAAAGGCGGCGTGTGTTTTTATGAAGCTACTCTAAGAAAAACAGATACGACTTAATCCTTTAAAATTCGTGAACTTTTCGTTAACTCGCCTCTGGCCTAGTAAGCAGTAGTAAGCTGGTAATGCGAGTGAAATGGTTAATTAAAACATCCTGCTAATTGGCACTGACATGTGCCTTGCCACGCCTAGCTGTGCCTGCCAATTCACGTGGAGGAGTAGTTAAATAAGAGCCAGGCCTGAAGTTGGCACACACCAGTGCGGCAAAATGGCCCCTGTCTCACTCAGTAACCTTGTCCATCCGCCGTCAGACACTTGTCCTGTCTGTGACTACCTGTAGCACTGGCATGATGTGGCTGTGCCAGAGGTGTTAAACGTAAAGTGAAGCCAACATTGTGATTGTCGATTTAACGTGTGCATATCAGCACTTATGCCCTCAACTGGGTAAAATAAAGCTGATCCCATATCAAATAAAGGGTTTTGACAGTGTGAAGCAAAGACTGTATTTCCCACAATTGTGTACAGTATGAGCTGATCAGTACAGGGGGTACAGATAACTGTGTACTGCTAGAAAGACCATCAGGTCATCAGCAGGATAGTAGTGAGAGATGGGGTATAAATGTCAAACCCACTAGTGCAAGGCCTGCTGTAGCGTCCACTCACCAGTGGTGGCAACTGCAGGAAGAATGGATACCATTGCAGTTGACATCCACATGTGAACCAGGCTTTTTTTCTTTTGGTTTAAGAATAAATGCAGGTCATATACTCGTGCACAAATCTTAGATTAAGAAGTGTATATCTTGAGAAAAAATATCATTTTTGTGAACAAATAATTCTCACTATGCGTTCATGGCTTTTGCATACTCTCGCCTTACAATACAATAGATGCAGGCATGCGTGGTGCATTTATAAGAGACAGTAATGCCTGCCTTTAGGCCCAAATATTGGTATCCTTTTACATCATACAAAGACACAGGACCAATAGCTTGCTACTTGCATTTGCTGCTGTTCAGTCAGTGTTATTCATATTGTAATAGTTGAGGGGAATTTTTAAATTGATTACTGAATTTTTTTAGAATAAATAAATAAAGGCAGGTGGAAATGTACCTTTTATCTGAGAAGAATCATTTGAGCATTTAATTTTGCTTCTGTCTACAGATACAATGGCTGTGCCTCCCTCATATGCTGACCTGGGCAAGTCTGCCAAAGACATCTTCAACAAAGGCTATGGTGTGGTTTCAGTCTGACCAAGTAGTACTGTTAAAGTTTTTCTGCTGCCAAGTCTAGTTGATGTTGTAGACCAACTCTGAAGTATTTCAACTTTACAATTTTTTTCTTCAGGATTTGGCTTGGTGAAGCTCGATGTCAAGACAAAGTCAGCCAGTGGAGTGGTAGGTAATTTCTTTGTGGTTTAAGAATCAATAGCTAGAACTTACTTCATAGTTCACAGCAAGTTATGCGTAATGACGTTTCCTGACTCCGCTTTGAAAAGGCATTATTAGCATTGTCAGCCATAAAAGTATCAAGCCGCCACCCAGAACAATGAAGACCATCCATGATAAATATGCCTGTCTTAATTTTTAACAACACTCAGCTGTTTAGATTACAAGAACTTCAAGTATCGGTTATTTTAGCAAACACTCCATCAATTATTGTTTTTAAAAAGTAGTGATAAATGCCCTTCACAATTTCCTGAAGCCCAAGGTGACACCTTTTTTAAATTGCTTGTTTAGTCTGACCAACAGTCTTAAGCCCAATGACTATTAATTTACTGTGATACAGTACCTTAAACATAAGGTAAGTGATTTTCAGTTTTAAGGCCAAGGAATGAATAGTAATAGCCCAGCCAAGGTATGACTGTCTGCCAAATTGAAAGAGAGCACTGAATGAGTTTATTTTCATTCCTAGTTATTTCAACAAGAGTTACTTGTCTTTAAGAATTTTTTTAGTGATTGTCATTTCTCTAAACTTGTCTCTTGCAGGAATTCAAAACATCTGGTTCCTCTAACACTGATACCAGCAAAGTTGCAGGTAGCCTGGAAACTAAATACAAGAGGTCAGAATACGGTCTGACCTTCACTGAGAAGTGGAACACTGACAACACCTTGGGAACAGAAATCACTGTTGAAGATCAGGTTAGGAAAAGACTCACACATTCTCTGCACCTGTTATTTATCAACAGGTGTCAAAGCAAGTGTCTGCACAGTGCGCAGGACACCATTCATTTCTTAAATGTCAAATGGGTTCTGTTTTGTTTCTCACAGATTGCCAAGGGATTGAAGTTGACTTTTGACACAACCTTCTCACCAAACACCGGGTAACATCATGGTCTTGATAATTTATTAATGATAAGAGGACTGAAGACACTCAGGGAATTTTACTTGAAGTCTTAACAGATGTAGCCTGCTGTGCCTATTGCCTCTCTCTTGCAACTTGATCTGTGCTTCACATGCTTCTGACAAGTGTAGTTGTGGGCAATATGACCCCAGTCCCAGTATGATATTAGTCTGGCTTAATACATTACTGTGATTGGCTGTTGGGTTTTGCACATTTGTTTGCTTAATTGATGCATTGCCGTTTGTTGTTCTCAGGGAGGATTAAAAAAAAAAATTTTTTTTTTTTTTTTTTTTTACCAGTGTGTCCATATGATTACTCCCGAGGAATGTGGCTCATGGCCCAGAGGATGTGTCCCCTTTCATATTGAGTGTAGGAAGGTTGGTGAGGGTGTAGTTATGTGGCTACATTGAGACAGCATGTTCAAGGCTACAGTGTCATGCTCAGACTGGGAAATAAACACCAGCAGCAAGCCAAATGCTGGTTTCAAAAAAAAAAAAAAGACAGAAAGAAAAGGAAGTTTGGCAAATTGGACTTTTGAGTCAGCCATAATTCAAATCTGGTTATATGGTTGTAGTGGCTGCTCATTTTCATATCTTCCGGCGATATGTTCTGTTTTCCTGCTTACTACTTGAGCTGACAGCTAGCATTGGGCCTAGGTGCAGAACTACCTCTGGGAGGTCATAAATCTATGGCCATTGTTCCGAAAGTGGGTGCCGAAACACCCTGGGGTGCTTTGTGGACAGGCCAACGGTGCCCCAAGATTTGTTTATTTATATTTTTGAATAGGTTTTTCTTTTTTTTCTTTAAAAAAAAAAAAAAGTTACGTCTTCAAACATATCAAAACAGAAGACATTTTTCGATAAATATCACAATCAGGTATGACGAAAATTTCTTAGTGTGCTATAATTAAAAGAAGTTTGGGAAGCATGGTAAGGCCATATCAATGTGTAATATCACACTGACTGAACTGACAAAGCCATGTTTCTCATCAACAGCAAGAAGAGTGGCAAAGTTAAGACTGCCTACAAGCGCGAGTACGTTAACTTGGGCTGCGATGTCGACTTCGACTTCGCTGGCCCCACCATCCATGGAGCTGCTGTTGTTGGCTACGAGGGATGGCTCGCAGGTTACCAGATGAGCTTTGACACCGCCAAATCTAAGATGACCCAGAACAACTTTGCCATTGGTTACAAGACGGGAGACTTCCAGCTGCATACCAATGTGTAAGTGGAAAACTTTGGAAAATTTGGATTTTTACATAAAGTTTGGACTCACTAAGAGGATGAAATCTTCAGTTACATATGATGCATGTGATGTACTCTGCAAAGCATCGGTTACATAAAGAATGAAAATTAAACAATAAAAAGGTCTAACACAAAACAAACACACATAGTTATCTGTAGGTTGCTGTGGTGTCACAGCAACCCAGCAACCATACAAACTAAGGAGCTTTAACAGCCTGAAGGAAGAAAATGCAACAGAGCAGCTTCTTCATTTTTAACCAAGCAAGTAAATGACTGAACTTTGTTTACTTGTGCTTAATGCTTTGAGGGTGGTACAAGACAGAAAAGACACCAGTTTTATTAATGTTGTGTTCCAAATTGATGAAACACATTAACCCTCTGAATGGGTGAATGGATGGAAACAGTCTGTTTTTATGACATTTTGAAATAAGTCACAGGGAAGAAAATGAGCATGTTAATTTAGCAATGCCTACGAGATGTTAGACATTAACTTTCAGCCAAAGCTGCAGTTAAAACAATAAAATGTTGAGTGTTTAATTCTCTACAGTCATATGCTGTCACTGCCAATTTACAACTCGTTTAGAAAAACTGGCCTGTTGCAGCAATCCCCAAATTGCCAACAATGGAACAATTTTGTCCCAGCCTAAGTCTTGGTTACCAATTTCAGTTGGCTTTGTTGCTATTGCTCCCTGACCTAACAAAAAAGTTGAGAAAATGAAAGCAAAGAAAGTGGATGAATATATTTCTACGAGCCAAAGGCAAGACCTCCAACACAATTAACACCTCGTCAGTTAGATATTCCAAATTTTGTTTCCTGTAACATGAGCTCTCTCTGTCTCTCTCTCTCTCTCTCTCTCTCACTCACACACACACACACACACGCTTATAATCTTTACAGTAATGATGGAGCTGAGTTTGGAGGTTCCATCTACCAGAAGGTGAGCGACAAGCTGGAGACGGCAGTCAACCTGGCCTGGACTGCTGGCAGCAACAGCACACGCTTCGGTATTGCAGCCAAATACCAGCTGGATAAGGATGCCTCCATCAGTGTAAGTAGTGCAGCAGAGGCTTTCAAAGTGGGGGTCGATAAGGCAAAAGAAATGTGACACTTAATTTTCACCAACTGACTTTTTTTTTCTCTCTCCCCCCCCCCTCCCATAGGCTAAAGTGAACAACAATAGCCTTGTTGGTGTTGGGTACACCCAGACTCTTAGACCAGGTAAGTTGGTTTCTTACAGGTTCATGGCCAGCAAAAGGATGTTTACATAATGTTTACAGTTAACAGAAATTTTAGTTAATTACCTCCTATTTTTAGTACATTGCCCACATCACGCTTCTACACTCCACTCTAGACTCGTTGGACACAGCACTTCACTATTGAGGCAATGCTCTGTAAATGAGTTGATCCCTTAACCACCTACATTTCCAGTCACCCCTCATTCTCAGAATTCCAACCACTGAGAAAATTAATTTTCTGTTTTGACATGTAATGGCTAATGTTGGTTTCTCTTACCTGTTCAGGTGTGAAACTCACCCTGTCTGGCCTGGTCGATGGTAAAAACATCAACGCAGGGGGTCACAAGCTGGGTCTGGGCTTGGAACTGGAAGCCTAAGCTTACCTCATACTGCAAGGGACTAGGGGGTATCAGAAGAATCTGGCCTTAAATGTATGTCCAACTCAAACCAGCAAGGGGATATCTTGGCGAGATTGATTCAAAGGCTACGACAACAAACTCTAATTTGAGTACCACTTCAAGTTGGTGCTTCTGTCATTTTACCTTTGTTGCTTTTTACTTTGTAGCTGCATCTATTCAAGAGACAGTCTGTGGCGTACTATTTATAAATCATGTCATTGTTTCTGTCCAGCACTGCCATAATAATGAAATCCAATACAATCCCTTTGCCTGTCATCAACTCTGTGTGACTTTATTGAGATAATCCCAGACACTCCGTTTTTTGTGAGAACATCAGTTGACGGTTTTGTGTGCGGGGAGCAATCCCATACCTTCTCTCTTATATTCCACTCATGACCATCTGATATTCCTTTGTCATCATTTACAAAGCTTGTCAATTACATTATGCTTGTCCTGCTACTATTTAAATACTGCTGCACCCTTCCTGTTCATGCACACAAGGACAAACTAAAGCTCTGTGATGTTTTGTTCTGCGTCGGCCATCACAGTTTGTGATGTTCTGTTATAGCTGCACACGTGAGCTTCCCTTAAACTAGGCAGTTTTTGGGTTGCTTAAAGTCAGGTCTGTAAGTTTGACGAGTGAAACCTGTACACTTGGCCGACCAAGCAGAATTAGTTTTTCTTTATTCTGTACTAACAGACAACTGGGGGGCCCATAATTAAAGATCCCAATAATGCCAAACTATCATTGTCCAGAAAAGGTGTAACTTGGTTGCACACATGCACTCGTGGAAAGTGCTTCCCTGTACTGGGCAGAGACGGAGCTCACACGATGTCTCAGAGGTCCTTATGTATATGTATAAATTTTGAATAAAGTCCTTATTCCACAGATGGTTTTTTTTTTTTTTTTTTTTTTTTAAATATGTGATACTGAAGGGTCAATAACAACAGCTCCTTGACTAGCTTGTTTGGTTAATGTAGACCTTTTTAGAGGCCTGTATCAGAGTGGAATGTAATTAGTAGTTAAATGTGCGCTAATGGAATTTATTAGCAGTCATGAGTTACATTTACTATACTTTATTTGACATGTTAGAGTAAATTTTAAGCCTCCATGCTGCAAACAGCCGTGGCCAAAGGCGTTATGTGATGGGGTTGTCCATCCATCCATCTGTGACATTCTCATGAACGTGATTGTGTCAGGAACGCCTTGAGGGGAGTTTCTTCAAATTTTGCACAAACGTTCACTTGGACTCAAGGATGGACTGATTAGATTTTGGTGATCAGAGGTCAAAGGTTAATGTGACCTCACTAAACACGTTCTTGGCCTTGGCTCAAGACTTCATGCCTTTTTATTAAATTCCTTCGAAGTCTTCACTGCATATATGAGTCTGGACAGTCATGGATGTAAACTATAACCTGACTGGTTGGAGGACGCATACAGCTGCGAGACGGTAATTCCAGTTTAAACAATGCAAAACAAGATTGTCTAAGAACCTACAATCGCCTCAGAAACTTGTCTTGTAAATATTTATTTTTCCTTGTACAGTTGATTTAAAGTTGCTTTTGTCTTGGTGTCTATGAACCCTACACACACAAAAACAAAACAAAACAAGCAAACATGTTTAAAAAGTCCTGCAACCTCCTCAAAAAGTCCAGCCATACTGTATATTCAGAATATCCAGCTTTTTAAAAAAAAAAAAAAAAAAAAATTGAAGTGACACAACAGTCATGCTGCCAAGTAATTTCTGCCTATGGTGCAACCAGGATGTGTATGTAGTCACATTAACATTTAATTTACTGCCAACTTGTCTGTGTGTGTGTGTTTATGTGTGTGTTTATGTGTGTCTGCATGTGTAAAACGATCATTATTGCAATTCATTGAATGGTCTGACAGTGATCAGTGACAGTGGAAAAACCGTCAGTTGGATAGAGGTTGTTTGGATACAGGGTCACCAGGGTAGAGGTTTGAAAGGAAGTCACATTTAAGCAAAGCGACAACACTACGGCTTATTGCAAGAGAACTGAAGGCAAGCATCTAACAGCTCAAGAGTATAGCGAATCGACGCATCAGTGGAGTTATCCTTTGCAGAAACATAAGAATTGTTCACAGTATAATTCAATCAGAATCAAAGGATTTATTGATATTGCATTTATTTATCAGCACATACTCGAGCAAATAGCGAGGAATTCAAATTTCAGAAATTCACCGTGCATTGTTTACATTCATAATTATGTTTGTGTGGTGACTGAAAAGATCTTAATACATCCCAAGTTGATTTAAAGTTCAAAAGCAAATCTGTTGCAAACAAAAGAATTACGCTCTGTCTCTCTCTTTTAAATAGTCATTCTGAAAAGAAATGACAGCAACAGGAGCTTTCTTCTCTTTGCTTGTCTATGCCTTGAATTTGCACCTGCATTAGTTAAGCCATTGTCAATTTTCAGCTTCATTGTCCCTGATGTTTGCACATCAACTGTTGTCTTATTAAATTTAAGGTGGACTTTTCCTTGATCCTTGCACCCTCTGGAACCTCAGATATCCCCCCTTTCCTCTTATTTCTCGGACTTCCTGCTCTCTACCTTCTCAGGTTTACCTTGAGGATCATTTGTCATCTCAGAGCCTTCAGCGAGATCTGATCTCTGACCCTGGCTGCTTTCTGGTTCCTCCTGATGTAACTCTTTGATTTGTGCACTGGTAGTTTTCTTGTCATTTGGCAACATACTTTGGTCTGTTTCAGTTTTATATCCACTGTTGGGCCTCTGATCCTCCACTTCAGGGAGACTTTCCACGTTAGATTTAACGGACGACTCTTTATCTTGGCTTTTGTTGCTATCATGTCTAGCATCTTGAATGTTTTTTGCTACGTTCTCCACACCTTTTGCAGCTTCAGATTGACTGATTTCCTTTCGCTCTGTATGACCGTTTTCCTCATCCTCACTTTTGAGCCCTTCTGTCTCTATGGGAAGAGTGCTCTTTGTCCCTGGTGTAATATTTGTGGTTTTCTTATCTTCCACTTGAACTAGACTGCTCAACTCTTGAGTTTTGTCTGATTCTTTAGACGCTTGGGCCAGCGTCTCATCAACTGGCTTCTTCACTTGAACCGAGATAAAACTATCTTTCTGAGCATCTTCTTTTTTATCACTCACAAGCTCATCCTCCACAGTGACCTCTGGTTTTAAATAATCTGGTTTTGAAGAGAGATCTTTCTGAACTGTCATCTCTGTCACTGGATCTTCTTTTTCTTGTTTTCTCCTGTTTTCAGCTACTTTTTCGTGTCGCTCATTTTCTTCCTCATCAAGGCTCTCACTCTGCTCTTGAGTATTTTTATCGATGCCACTGTCCCCTTCAGTGTCAACTGCTTCAGTTCCCTCTGACTCTCTGTGTCTTTTTTGACCTATTTCACCATCACCCACCTCACCAGGACTCCCTCGATCCCCATCATCACCTCCATTCACTGAATTTCCTACTGACAGGACTTGATTCTGCTGACTATCAGACATCTGCTCTCTTCCTCCCTCTCGACTGCCTCCACTATCCCCTTTGGTGCACTCCTGCTCATCTTTTCCTGCTTCTGTCTCCTCTGATCCTGTCTCCTCAAATTCTGACATCTCAATTTCCCTGGTGGTCTCCGTTACGATCTCCTCCACAAACTTGTACTGGGGCTCTGCTCGTCTGTGCGGGCCACCCGGCCGGCTGGGGCAAGGGAGGGTGTAAACAGGGGACTGGTGGTAGATGTAGGGCAAGGAGATGTGGGTGTCTGACATTGTTGACAGCCGAGCGTCTTCACCACAGAGAAGTTTCCTGCAAGATAGGGGAGACAGATTTTATCTGCACTGACCAATGTGCAATACTGATATTTATCTTAATGTCCATTAATGAAAAAGACTTGAGGCAGATGGAAAAACTACTTTAAAGTATTTTAAAAAGGCATTGATCTTAATATGAATGAAATTGGTTTCTTGCTTTCAACTTGTAGGGGCTGAAGAGGTATACGATTGACCGTTGCAATACTATGAACCCCATCGTGCAGCACTAAGATTGTTTGCAGCAGTCACAGTATTTTGTTTGATTGTGTTGTACTTTGTTAAACGCAGCATTCATGATAGACGATGAAAGCAGAAGCTGAAAAGGGTGGGTAGTAAGGAAAGTTATGGAAAACTAAAAAAAAAAGGAATAATCTTTGCAACACAGAAATGTTTGCCTCGGTTATAATCATCTCTAATAATAAGGACAGCTGTCACTTTTGAACTATGTGACCTTAAACCCGTCTAGATTCAGCACAGCTCACCTGTAAGACAGTATCTCAACGTCCAGAGCCATCTTCACATTTAAGAGGTCCTGATACTCCCGCAGGTAACCAGACATGTCAAATTTGCAATTTATGAGCTCATTCTCGAGATCTTTGATTGTGTTCTGGAGCAAGAGAGGGGAGGACATTTGTTACTGGATACCATCTGCATTTGAACACTGAACAAGGCTTTATTTAAAAAAAAGTCTTACCTGATAGTGGATAATTTCCTCCCTGTTGCGATCCTCGACGTCGTGCAGTTGCTTCTCCAGCGCTTCCCTGGCGCCTTTAGCGCAGTCCAGTTCGCTGGTTTTGGCCTGCATGCGCCTCCTGTGCTCCCGGATCTCCTGCTGGGTCGCCTTTAAAGCCTCTCTCTTGGAGTCAGCCTCCGCTGTTAATCTTGCAAACTGAGATGGGAAAGTCTCTCCTGCCATCTGGACGTCGGGCACAGCATGACCTTCCAGCTGTGCCCTGATGTCCCTGAGTGCCGCAGTGACGCCGGGGCTGCCAAATTCATGCGCCTTGACGGTCACCTGCAGATCCTGGATTTGGTCGAGCATCTCTGACACCGCGGCCTCATGGTTTCTCTCCAGGAAGTGGATTTCATCCACGAGAAACTGCGCTTTCTTGTCCAGCTGTAGTTTAGCCTGACGCGCATCGTCGATGTCCTTCCTCAGGATCACAGTTTTGCTCTCCGCATCTGTTCTGCTACGCGCCTCCTGTTCACGTTTTCTTCCCAAGCTGGATAGTTCTTCCTCCAAATTCTGATGCTCAATTTCAATCTGATGCTTCTCCCGGGCGATATCCTGAACCCTCTGTCTCAGTTTCCCGAGCTCTGCTCCATACTCCTCCTCCAAATAAGATGCGGGTTTCGCTTCCCCTCTGATCTCCTCGATTTCTCTCTCTAGCACATGATTCTGGTGCTCCAGCTGGTGCACCTTCGCTACGAATCCCGCAAGACGATCGTTCAGGCCACGCATCAATTCCCTCTCGTTAAACCTTCCAGATGAGGGTTTGGTCTGATCCATGACCGTGGACGCGACCCTCATCGCGGCGACGCTGGTACCTAATCCGGAACGCCTTGGTTTGTGTCGTACGTACTCGTATGGAGTGACTGTGCTCTCCGTGCCGTGACGCGTGCTGCCGTTGTGAATCCCCGGTGCAGAGACGCCTCATGCGCGCTCTTGTACCCGTCGCCATCTGCTCGGTCTGCGGGACGGAGCTGCCCGCGGTTCTGGGAAAGCTGTAGCGCCAGCTGATGGTTTACAGAGGGGCTGGCACTACATTTTGTCGCAGACAGCGGTGACATGGATCAACTGACTTTACGTGTCAGTCCCAAAAACAATGAACGCTCTGTGCATTATTATTAGTCTGATTATCATCATCATCATCATCATCACTATTATTATTATTTTATGTGCAAGAGGTTTCAAGTTGTTGCCTCGTGGTTTCATGAGCAGTCTGCTCGACAGCCGTCCTTTTCCAGACACTTCTTGATAACTAGTTAGGCAGATCTAAACTCACACCGTCTATATCTTTATCTTATTTCTGTGTTGAAATCAGATTGGCATTTGGATCCAGAAGAAACACCCGAAATCAAGCAGCACCCTGCAGTCCCTGCAGGATTCACTTTGCAAAGCACATTCCTAGGTCGTTGAGTTTTAAATAACGCGCTTCGATACAGTTGAGAGGTACTTGTGTATTCACCTTCACGTGCCACTTCAGACCGGCGCGCCACTACATTTTGGAGGGAAATAGCTTCCTTTTTTACCAGTGGTAAGAGAGGTACTCAGATCTGTTACTCTCGTAGAAGAAGCACAGCCGCAGTGTAGAAATGCTCTGCAACAAGTAAAAGACCTGCATCCAAAATTCTCCTCAAGCAAAAGTTCAAAAGTATTAGAGTCAAACTATACCTAAAGTACCACCAGAAAAGTCATTTCACAGTACTGTATATTATATTATTGGACTATAATGACTTACTTTAACTTGTATTTCTACACTGTAGTTTTTCTACTTTTTACTTTGAGTAAAGTATCTGAATATAAGCAACATATTCTCCGACAGATGCTCAACCTGTTTGTGACTTTTACTTGTAACAAATTATTTATACACTGTAGTGTTTCTACTTTTACTTAATCAAGGATCCGAGTGCTTCTTCCACCGCTTTCATTTTTTTTAATTTAATGCCAACATGTATACTGAAATGTTCCTGTCAAAGCCATGAAATAAACCATATTCAGCCCATAAAAGTAAACGCAAGCTTGAGCTTGTATTAGGTGTAAGATGTGAAATATGATTATTGTTATTTGAGCTTAATAACAACGGTCTACGCGTTATGTGTAAAATCAATCTCATTACATGCTCTGTGAAACCATAAAATTATGTTTTCATCTTCTGCTGCCATGCCGTCATATAAAAGCACCACATTTCATACAGCGCTCAGGTTATAGAGGGCTCCCGTGCGATCTTCCACGTGTCTATACTGATATACAGTATATAGCCATCTTTAACTGTTTTTAAAAGAAATGGAGCCCTGCTTGCCTGATGTTTCACGTGCCAGCTGCAGTGTAGTTAAACCCAGCACTGAAATGTGATAGAAGAGTCATGTATATAAACATGTACATGTATATTTCAGACAGGTAGCTATGAATTAACATACACATATAAAGGCTGCCGTGTTCATGTCATTATAAAGAGCTTAACTGTAGCTTCTTTTAAAAAATGTAGTCTTTAGTTTCCTTTGATCCCGCTCACATTATTTCATGTACTCCACATATTATGTTTTATGCTTATATTTCCCATCAGAACCAATGCACCATTAAGAAAAGACATGTTAAACTTTTTTAGTTGTGATTTTAGCGTTTGTAATGGCAATGGTCAGCCCATCGCCCACAGGGAGCGTGCTCAGATCAATCCTCTGGCCCTTATGCAGCTTCTTATTAAGAGCATCCAGACCCTGGGAGGTGAGGTCACTGGGAGCCGAATTCACCACCTTTCCGCTCCACAACCCCTTCGAATACAGTAACAACGGAGCCGTTTCATGCTGTTCACAGCGAAGACATGCTGTACTCCTCTCAATAGTGCCCAATAGCACAGCAGGCGTTCTCTAACAGAAGCTCGACCTGCTTGTGTAAGGTGTACTTGCATTGTCAATCGCAATGATGCCCCCTTTTCGTATGAGCTCAAGGGGAGTCTCATAGTATCTGCCATAGTTTAATCTATCAGCATCGATGAACACAAAGTCATATGTTCAAGCTTCCCCGGCTGCTATCAGGTTGTCTGATGAAACTGCAAAGATGACGGAGTCCATTTTTTATCGGAAATCATGACTGAGATTCATAAAGCACCTACTAAGTGTCTTCAGGGCTATTTCATGCCGCACATATATCTTATTTTCCACTCCAGCCTATAGAAAAGGTTAGATTGTATATATTAAGAGCTGTGCAGGGCTTTAAAGTGGTTTTTCTTCTTTAATTGTCTTTTTTTAAAGAGAATGTTAAGGAAGGTTCAAACAGGAATTGATTTTACTGCCTGGCTCTGCATCTTTATGTGACACAGTTTCCTGAGTAGACACCTTTTTACTCTCCAGCCTGCAGCATTTTTCGAAGACGCACTGACAGAAGGTAGATGTACAGTATGCTGTCTGCTGCACAATTTTACTCCCACAGAGGCAACAATCAGTCTCACTCAACTTGCAAAATGCCAAATCCAAATGTTGCACTAGAGCCAGGAATTGGATGTTATGCACTCGTGTAATTGTAAACTGTAAATCCTAATATTAACATTATTTGCTTTTATCGTGTGTAGACAACTTTTTATGGATGACTCAGTTCAAGTCCTGCTGTTTAGAGACACATTTTCACACCTCTTTAAAAAAAATGTTTCGGCAATGTTCACGTAGGTGTCTTCTATTTCACAAGCTACCACATGTCCATTCTCTGGCATGGCTAAAGCCACGCTCAGTGCATTGTACCCTGTGTGCATCCCTGCAGAATAAATACAATGTTAAATGAACATCTTAGAATTATACTTTTAGTGCTTTCAAGATATTTTAAAGATAGGTGAGTCTTCTAAGGGAGAAAAAGAAAGGCCCTGTATGGATTTGAATCTCACAATCAACCAAATACCGAATTCTAAAATCCACAATTAATGTTGAAATTTGAATTCATCTAAATTTACAGCAGTGAAACACCACCTGTCAAAATGAATGTGGTTTGAATTCCCCTTGTTACACTACACTGAATTTGCTCCAATTGATGACAGGTCACTTGCTTAAAATGAACCGGTTAACATCAGACAGCAAAATTCAAGATGAAAAATTCAAACTTTACCATCAAGGCTCCGATAAATAAGCAACTGAACCTGAACTGATCAGGTCTCTGTCCTGTAGATTTAGGTTTTGTCAAGTCTGGTCAGATAAATGGCTTTCAGAGTAAAATATGTTAGTTCTATAAAGTCAGTGGTATTTGATTTTCAACATTAAGTATTCAGTAGTAGTTTAATTTCACAATGATGTAGTCATTTGCCTTTAACCCTTTAAAATGCACAGTCCCACCCGTGGGACACTTTGACCTTGGTATTCAGATGCCATTTAAGGGTTTTTCTATGGGATTGAAGTTCCGATTATTATGGCCTTTCTTTGCTTCCATGGTTTACCATCTATTGTGTTTGCAGGCCGCACATAATCTCACCGATTTCAATGGCTCTAGTTGCATTGATCCGTTTAATGAGAATTGCCATGAACTGGGCTCGTTCACTGGCAACCATCCCGGCGCTCGATGGGTCTTCTAGGGTTCTCGGAAGTGAAAATGTAAAATCGTTCAATATGTATCATGATATTGCATGACTAAGTGGATAAACAACATATTTCTTTGTACTGGAGATGTCACCTTATTAGACTGCATGTCTCTGTGTAGTGTGACGCCCTCTAGCGGTCAACATCTATACTGCTCAGGTCCTGAGCTCGGATTGTGGTAATTATGTATCATTTGCAAGTTTATTGTAGTTGTATATAAAGTCAATTTAATACAGTTTAAAATGTGACACCAAAACAGGAAGAGTAGCACGGTGTGCCACAGATGTTAAATCCAGTGGCAGTGAGATCCAAGTTTCAGAAGCAGCAACTTCAAAGGCACAATCATCCTTAGTTTTTAGCCTGGAGCGCCAGATGACCAACCGGCCTTCATCTGTGCCTTCATCCGGCCTTAATGTTGGAACATGCCCGTCCATGCTGAGCTAAATGTGATCAAGAGAATCCTGAACTGAAGGGGAACAATCTTAAAGGTATCAGTTTGGATGTAGCATGGGGGCTTTTGGTTGAACACTTGTAAGCAACACAGGGTCATCATCACCATTTCCAAATGAGACACAACTGAATGAGGGCTCCGTGGTTCTCTTTGCTTACCTGCCCGTTTGAGTTTGGTGAGGACTGGAGGCTCCTCAGTGAGTTGTTAACTACATACTGCAGCACCGGATCATCGTGTGGCTCTTACCAGCAAAGGCAGACCGTCCCACACCTGCCCAACTGGAAGGAGAATAGCAGCTACCCTTGCCACCAATCACCGAGAGATCTCTGCCACCAACCAGATGACACATCCTTCCCCAGTCATGGCTCTTTGTTAAGGACAAGAGGGTGAACTGCTTTCGTTTGAATGCGCTCAATCTTCCTGTGTCAGTCCTTTTTTGCACGGTACACTCCGTGTTTGTTTAGCTTAACCTTTGAGAGGGAGGTTCAACTTATTGATTTTTCAGTTATGTTGCAAAAATAGGGGCATTTCGGTACCATTTTGGAAAAACATGCCTGAAGACATTTGTTGTATAATAACTGAAAAAAAAATGGACAGCCATATTTTTTTATAGCAAACAAGAAAGTTAGCCTCAATGTCTTACTTTTTAAAAAGTTACAAGAATAAGATTGAATTCCTGACCCGAGCCCTGAATTTCAATTTACTGTAGATTGCCAGTCATTTATTTTGTAGTCCTGCAATTCATGTGTGAAATATAAACTACTTTTAATAGTTTATGTGTTTCACAGGACAACACTGTCCTCACTGTGTTGTAATGGTAAGCCTATGGAACTGCAGTTTGTTTTAAACGTGCTCAGTAAAAAATAAAATCAACTGCAACCAGTAACAAGAGACAACAACAACACAAAAGCCAGAATTAGAGTGAAGTGACTTTTTGTGCCTATTGCACAAAGAGCTGCTGCACTTTCAAAGAGGCTGCAGATGTGAAAGAGGTTTTTTTGTAGTGCCAGAGGAAGTAGTGTGAACGTAAATAGATAAAAACCATGAAAGACTCTCTACAAATTTAGAAAAAATAGCACATTATAGTTTTAACTTGTTTTCAAAAGACGGAAGCAAGACTAACACCAGCCTGCATATCATGATGACACAAATTCATTTGAGATCCAAACAGAGATATGTCAGCTTTAGTTTCATTTTTAAAATTAATAAAATGCTATTTCCTTTAACACTTAACCTGACATGCTAGGTTATGGTACAGTACAGTACAGTACTTTTCACTTACTAATACCTTACCACGCTGCCACCTAGTGGTGGAAGGGTGAAAGAGGCGTTCTCTATTTATTTTCTGGTCTAGCCTGGTGAATGGATTTTTTTTTTTTTTTTTTTACTGTGAATTAACAGTGTTTTTTTTTTTTCAGCGTTTTTCTGAAATCCATTTGTTATTTAATAGGCTTGCATGCAGAATTTCTCGCCCTAAAAGGTGTATGGACGTGGGGAGTTCATTACCAAAGCAGAGAGACTTTTGACAGCATCATGTTATTACTGTACATTGCGGTTACTGTTTGTGAACATGCAAAAATGAAGGGGAAACCCCAGGAAACTTTCATCTTGCTCAGATTTAAAAATCCAGGGTTGCACTGTAAACAGTGACCGCAATCTGACTGCAAAAACTGCAGCTGTCCAGGACTGAGGAGCGTTGTATGTTCACAAGCATTAACTGAACTGTCTTGGGTCACAGGAAGCTATGTTTAAATTAAAAATAAATAAATCAATTTTAAAAAAAAACAGGTGGGGAGGCTAAAAAATCTGGTGGTAGAAATCAGTAAAAATCAATCAATCAATAAGTAATTAAATAAACAATTTGCAGAAACCTTTCGGGGTTAGCATGGTGTTACTAAATGTACTGTACACACTGAATATGTAATGGTTTGAGAGGAGTCTCTACTTCCACCTTCTTTGAGCCGTATCATATTGCTCTGCACCCGGGGAACATTTAAATAGCACAACTCTTGCCTTTGATGACAAGTTAGACGATCCGCAGTTGTTCAGATGAGACAGCCAGTCTCCAACTGCTAGTGGGAGGCAGAGAGGATGAGGTTGTCTCCGAGATCCTCCAAAGCCTCCGGTCTCCTTCAGTCTCTCCTCCTTCCTTTCATTGTCAATTGGCCTTGATGAAGTCGCCCCCACAATCCTGCCCCTGATGTGAAATGTATTTTCTTGATTGCCTTTTCACCACAAGTGTCAGGGTCCTACACAAGCGTGTACCAAATACATACCATGCTGGTTATTTCACATGAGAGCCTGTTCCATTGCTCTCGGTGGTTCGAGGTTAGGCAGAGCTCTGCTGGGGGGGTTGGGGGGGGGGTGACATTTCAGGACAGATATTTCCTACTTACCAGTCAGAATTGAACAATATAAGAATCGGGATTAGAGTCTGATGGCGGTTGTTGGGGTCGTTTCCTTGTGTTGCCAGGGAACGGTGACTTTTCAATAAAAATCTGACCAATCACGCACAGATCCGAGGAAGCAGATCAGCTCAGTTTCTGAGCGTTGTAACTATTTTGTCTAATTTCAACTTTGACCATTGCTTATCTTGTCACACATTTTTTTTTTTTTTTTTTAAATCTCATAGCGGGCCACCTAAAGAATAGACTGAGCTTCTTCAAACCTGTTTCCATGCGCCACTTCTTCCGAGGCTACGGTCTTCTCAGCGGGACAGTGTGTCCTTGCCGAGCTGCGGCGAAGAGGACAGCAACGCTTGTGTTTGAATCTTTTTTTTTTTTGTTTTGTTCTAAAAACACCGTAACATTGACGGAAGCTCACGTGATTTGACTAACCCAGACAGCACGAGGACTGTGGATTTTACCCTCCCTCTCTTGCTGGTAAGGGGGGGTCACTTCGAAGCCAGTGTGGAGAGGAGGGATGAGTACAGTGATCGATAACTCCTACACACGGTCATGTGAGTATCATATTAGGACCGACTTAAAAAAAAAAAAAAAAAATCCCAGCCTGTTCTTTAAGATTTTGAACTTCAACGGTGACTGTCTTTTACCGTTCAACGTTTTTTCTTTGAGCTCCTCCGCGAGGCAAGCAAAGTTTAAAGAGTAAAGTTTAACGTAGAGCAGGGCTGGAGGAGCGTTTTCACGAGCCACACTTCCACTTCCAACTTCAAAACGGGAACGGGGAAGACCGTGGCCAGGGATGTTCAAAAAGGAATTTTGCGGGCGCGAGTGGGATGCGAGGTCTCTCCAAGGACACGAGCTTCCTCTGTCTATTCCCCAATTAAGAATGCGCAGATACAAACAAGAAATACGCCACCGACAAGGACCCATCAATTAAATGAGCCGTGACACGAGCTGTCTCTAAAAAAAAAAAAAAAAAAAAAAATGTTTGAGATGTGACGGGGAAAAGGAAGGGGGGATGTCTGAGAGTGCGCACACAGCTCGTCTAAGGTCCTCTCAGTGAAAATGAGACGCCACGTTATCCCACCATCGTCTCCCCTTCTCTCTCTCTCTCTCTCTCTCTCTCCCCCTGCTGCTTCGGGCCTCTGCTTACGTGACGCTAATTGTTTCTGCTACTTGTGCCAAGTACCTGCTTCTTCCCCGGCACATTCTACAGACAGGCCCTGGTCCCTCAGCTGCTTTTTGTGTCTGTTTAAGGAATGAAAAAAAAAAAAAAAAAAAAAAATGTGCGCTGCCATCTGCAGCGAGCGCACCACTGTTCCTCCTCCCGGCCGTGACTGTCAAGGGTGCCACGGTGATACACACTCACACACTCTCTCAGAGGTGTGTGAGTGTGGGGGGGGGCAAGAAAGAACGATGTGGTAGAGAAACAAGAAAAACAAAACTGACACATACAACTGCTAATATGAAACAAAATAATTCAAGAGGTTCCTGTTTTGATGCATTTAGCGTGTGGGAGGGGAGACCCTGCACATCTAAAACAAAAAAAAAGAAAAGACTTTTAAAGTTTGCAAAAACCATGCAGAGAAGAAACGTAGGTGTGGGGTCGATTCAAAAGCAAGCCCGTCTAAACTTATGTGCTGGCCTGTATTTGATTTTCGAGCACCGAGAGACATCGAGAGACACAAAACCTCCTGAAATGAGTCCACGAAAGACAGATTTGCACGTTCTTAGGCCTTTCGGCACCCGAGTTCCCCTCCGGCCGCACTTTCCCTTTCTTTCGCTTTTTTTTTTTTTTTAGTACCTCAGCCTGACCAGCGGGTGGCGGTGTTGTCCAGCTAATCCGCACTCTCCCCCCGCGCAGCCACGAGCTCCTCGCCGCGCTGCCTGGGACGTAACGTCGCTTCTCCTCTCGCCGAACCGACCTGTGCCGCCGCCGCCGCCGCCGCCGCAGAGCGCGCGGGGCGGCACCACGCCGACACGCTCGTCACGCCGCTCGGCCGTCACATCACCGCGCGCGCGTTTATCCCAGGGAGACCCGCGTGCGGTGCGCCCCTGACGACGGCGGTCCGCGCGGCCCCCGTCCCGTCTGTCGGAGGGGGCGCGCACGAATATTAAGCGATGCTAATCACAGCGGGGAGACCGGCGTCAAGACGACTGACAGACATTTCTCAGCGTTCGGCTGGCATCTTCAGATTCGTCCTCCGCTTGACAGCAGCGTCTCCCGACTTGACAGGTCTGTTTAAAGCTTCCGGGCGCGCGCGTCAGCGCGCACGAGCAGAGATGCGCCGACACTGATTTCTGCTCAAACTGGGCCACTGTTGCCGCTGTGCGAGACAAACGCGCGAGAGTCTCGACGTGCACACGGAGAGTACCCGTCTATGTAGGCCACTCGTAGGGCTGCAGAATGGAGATGAGGGTGTAACAAAAATGTTGCCAAAAACTGCTTTTCAATCATGGAAGTCTGGATTTTACCGCTGCTATTTTGAATTATAGTGTATTTTGGAGCGTGACTGTTGAGGATAAGCCATTCAATTCATTATCATCCGCTCTTTGTGTATTCAAGCCTCACAGAACAAAACAGTGGATCTGCTTCTGCGAAAAGAAAAAAGGAAAAAAAAACCTGAAATGAATGGCAGGTGTGGTTGTTTGACTTTCAAATCACTTAGCCATCTATTCTATTAACCTGGCGTGTAAATAAATACAGAATTCAATTTCCATGGAGTCACGCAATAAGATGACAGTCCTCAGAAAGATCAAACAGGCTGTTCCGGGGCACATGAGCCACCGGGAAAAAAAAAAATCTCGGGTATATGAAAGGTGTTGACACCTTGAGCAAGCCACAAAAAGAGACAAATGTCATATCCTCAGGAACAATTACTGGGGAAACCACTGGTTTTTAAGCCAGCGGGTCTCCAAGCTATTTCATTCGGTATACAGTAGAGCTGCTCCCACGACACCTCACAGTGGTTGTCATTCAGTGTCAGTGGAAAGATGCTCTCTCTTTGTAGCTATACTGAATACTAATATTTGAACTGCCCGTTTCCCCCTTTACAATGTACTTCCCATAGCATTTTGCTCACAGAAAGTCGCATTTCTGTTGGCTCACCTCCACAAAGACAAACTCAGTCTCTGCCTCAGCTCCTGTCCAGAGACACTACACCCTCCCTCCCCATTAGCGTCACTTTCATCTGACTGCCGTGTCCCATTGTGACCGCACTTGAGGCACCGACGATGATGTTATAACCCAGACCAATTTGCCATGGCAATCAGACTCACTTAATTGAGTTGATTATAAGCTCTCCGTCTGAGATGACCCCTCCGGACTCAGAAACACAGAGCAGAGAAAGAGAGAGGGTGTGGGTGGAGGGATGCGGAGTTTCTTCGGGCATTCCATCACTGCGCAGGGGACACATGGGATATGACTGTTTGGAGGCATGAGCAGAGGCATATGTGCGCGCGCGCGTGAGCCTCATGTGTGGTGGTGTTGGGAGATGGCGTGCAGGGCAGAGCAGGCCTTCAGGGAGGTGTAAAGGAGGAGAGGGGTGGGACAGTTTGGGGGGGTGGGTGCTTTGGGAACTTAGGTTCGGGGTTCGAAATCACAACACGGCCTCTGTAATAGACCCGGACACACAGCACATCTGAAGTTAATCCAATCAGGGAGAAGCACGGCGCTCCCATCCGCTCAAGACACACAAACATAAGGTCAAGAGCAGCTTGTATTAGCGTGATGATGTCAGGGAGAAGTGGTGTAGATAATTGACTTTCAGCATGTTTTAAAAGGCTGAGAGAGATAGAGGGATGAAGGAAAGCAGACGCTTTGCAGCAGGTCCAGCCAAGCAGATGTAAAACGAAGGCCAAATGAGTCAGTATTTTATAGCAGGTCGAAACCAACATTATTGACTAACTTTGACCGTTTGACTATTTGGCCGTTGCAGGTTTCTCCTAATTAGGGCTGGGTATCAAACATCACTTTTCTGGTACAGTCCAAATGTACCAAAAGCTACAAATGTCTGATCTGATCTGTAATCTTGTTTAGCTATTCTTTGATCATGTTGTTCCTGATTTACATCCGAATTTTGCTATTTTTAGACTGTATGTTATTTAGGCAAAGTCCTACGGCAGTTTTTCGCTGAGACAACATGAAAAACATGTTTATTTTCCCCAAAAGTAAAGTATTAAGATAAGTATCATTTTGGTATCCTTACCAAATCTCTAATTGTAACAGGTGCATTTCTACGAGTTGTGAGAAGTTCAACTGAATAGTTATCTCTCAGTGCAAAGAGACGGGAAGCAGTGCTGTCGCCACATTACATACAGTACTGTTTTAGCGCCAGCACAAGTACATAAATACGTTGCACATCTGAATGTGCAGATGCTTTTTTGGAATATAACGTTGCTGGACAACCATGGCAGGGGCTGCACTGAGAATTGTTTTATTTACAGTAAAACACGACACACTAATAAGGGACACAAAGCACAGTGCTGTAATATCTGGGGATGGAAAGCAAATGTGCTTTTGAGAGCCAAGTATACTGGTCCCTTTCATAAGCGACTTGGTTCCGCCCATGATCGAATGCAACATTCTAAAAGGACTATTTACTCTTTTCATTTCCTCCTGTGTATTACAGACGAAGGAGCGTGTGGCTTGCTGTATGAAAACAGGGCCTGGCCTAATGTTGCATGAAGACCATGGTGAATTCATATTGATGGGAAAGCAGCCTCTGAAGCCCAGCAGCCATGATTTTTTCATAAGCCACCGGGAACAAGAAGTCAGTCAGCTGACAGGTACTAACGCCGCCAATTGTGCTGCGGATAAGAGATGGGACATGGAGAAAAGAGAGAGAGAGAGAGAGAGAGAAAGCCAAGGCAACAACTAGCTCCTCTTTTCTAAGCACTTCTGTGTGCAGAATGTGTACGTGCTGCATTGTGTGTTCTCCCTGCACCCTGTTCCCTTCTATAGCTGGAGAGGATTTTACGGAGGAGACTGTGTAAACACCAGAATGCATGTCAAATATGATGAGTCTTGATAGCTGTAAAACATACCCAAGGACTGCTCCTCACTTATTATCTACAACCAGAGCCCCGGAGCTACGTCTGCATCCTTCTGCCTTCCCTCCACGCATGTCGCGCCACAAGTCCCTCTCTGGAAAGCATTGATTATTTTGGCATGAGCCAAGGAGAAAGAAAGGTGTGATTTCTTTTGTGTTTCCTCAAGAAAAAAAAAAAAAAAAATCAGCAAAAATAAATATTTTTTGAGAGCACGGTGCAGCCACAAAAAAATATACGGGCACATTGGGGAAGAAATAAAGATGATGGATTTGCTAGCTGACGTGTGCGTATGCTTGTACGCCTTGTGGAAGAGAGAGTCTCTGTGTGTGTTTGGGCTCTGCAGAGTTTTTGGCTGCTACAATTGGTGCATTGTTTTTTTGTTTGTTTTTGTTTTTCTTTCATGTGCATTTCATTTTCTGAACTGTACATCTAGAGTAGTATTATCTGTCTGTAATTGTGCGCCTCTGTTTGCTATGTCTCCGAGTTTGTGGCGTGTGTATATGAGAGAAGCAGAAAGAGCACATGCTGGAAAGAGCGACCGAAGCTGCAGGCAGTGTGAGGCTCCAGGGAACCACTTGAGATTGCAGGCAGAGGGACTGATAAGGCAGCTAGCCATTCATCAGGCCAAATGAAGGCAGTAAAGTTGACTGGAGGAACCCAGGCATCGCCTCAGGATGGCAGTCCGTCTCTCAGTGGAGACCTGTGACTAACACATACGAGCAGGCTCGGATGCATATACATACACATACAAATAGCCAAAGAATTGGGAAAAAAGGAGGAATGAATGGACTGGGAGGAGGCATAGGATTCAGGACTCAGGCTCAGAGGAGAAGGGGGATAGAATTGTAATGGACCTCCGGGAGCAAAGGCCCCATCTCCTCAGAGCTACACCCAGCGATTGAAGCTCCTGTCTGCAGTACACGCGGCCCGCTCCGCTCAGAAAACATCTATCAGACTGATACTACTGTAATCCAGAGGTGATACATTAGCTTGGGTGCCAGGGGGACAGTGTGTGCTGGTGATGGATACCTCTAGAGTTCCCTGCCGTTGTCACTAGGGCCTCTCGGAGAGAGAACCGCTGCTGCTCAGCTCAGGACAGCTAACACTTTCCTGCTTTATGTCACTGTTTGAATTTATTCCATCGTAAAGCTCTTTGTATTTTATTCTTAATCACACCACCCAGAGGATGGACACATATTTCCACCAAAGAAAGTACTAAAAAGTTGCACACTTATGAAATCAATACATTACTTAAGCACTTAGGCCAGCCAAGGAGGAGAGATGAAGCGACTTTAGAGTGTTGCTGGTGTGTTTATAAGACTATATTAGTGTCTCACTGGTGCTTTGATAGAGCTTGTACCATCAATTTGCACAAAGACTCTATCTTTGCTTACATAAATCCCACCTCAGGGTTATTATGAATCTGATTTATTTGCACCGCTTATGTTTATTATTGTGTTTTATGGTTTATTTTCCGTGTTAAACGCCATCAATAGGACTGCAGAGCATGTGTGTCTCATCCTGCAAGGGATGAAAATGGTTTATGGAGCAGTGAGTGCCAGTAAACAGGCAGCCCCAACCTTTTGGATGTACATCTTTAATGTTTTGAGCATGATGAACTCAGTAGTTATCACAGGTTCAAGGCCGAATGGTGAGCGCTGACAGAAATTCCCAAAGGCAGCTGCGCACCACAGGCACAGGGCAGAGATTGAGCTATGTGCTTGTATAGGGATCTTGTCATATTTTTGTTGATCTGTCTGTATCTGTACCTACCCAACGGACAGAGCGAAGCAACCCACGAGCCAAACAGCACGTACATGTTTGGCAGGAGAGGCCAACATCTCCTCCTCCGCCTCCTGCATCCAGTTGTGATCCGGTCGTCTTGACACAGACATCGAGATGCTGTCCTGGACGAATAAAGAGGTGTGGTGTGGGAACTGTTGGCCATGCAAGGGGAACTGTCTCCGGCAAGATGAAAAGCAGACAGTCCACCAAGGACGGCAGGACAGATTGATGTCCTCGCCGAAGCAGCGTACCTTGACACACACGCTTCAAAATGGTTCCTTAGCAGGCGACAATAAGAAAATAGGCAACCGGTGTGGGATTTTCTCTTAATAGATCACTGCCCAATCGATCACGGTATCGACCATTGGAAATATACGACTGCCCTGCTTTCTATTGGAATGTTTGCCCTGCTGAAGTGCTTTCGTTGCATGACAAACCGGTCAAACTCGTACTGCAGAGTGACTTGTCATTGCAGCTGCTAAAATTGACCGGAGGAAAACAAACAAAGCAGGCAATTAGAACTATTGTGTGTACTGGGAACACTCATGTTTTATTCCAGGGCTATTTTATGTGTCTCCACTTATTTCACATTAACCCCAGTACACATGATACTTTTATTGACAGCATGAATATAACTGGTACGACTTTCTAATAAGGCATTTATTAGTGCATTAAAGACCAGTAAAAAGAGCAACATTTGGTTTTATAGCTGAAGCTTTTTTTTTTTTTGAGCTCATACCCCGCACTAATGTTTTCCCTACATTTAAAACTGCAGACACGATAGGTGATTATAAAGTGAGGCATCACATTAAATGAATCACGGAGACAGCTAAACAGAAAAAGCAAGTTACGCTAGAGGAAGGTATGCACCAGACAAATGAATTTTGCAACCTGGCAACATAAATGTTGTTCTGCAGCCTTCTACCGATTAATAAAGTATTAATAAACAGTGTTTTAAACATTAATACTGTAAAGCAATTAGTTACAACTAACAAGTGTGCATTATTAGAACGGGGCACCAGGTAACCGAAGCACTAATACAAACCAAAATAAAATTGACAATAGAGAATGCAATCTGAGCCAAAATCTTTTTCCAAACATTTATTCATGCTGATATGCAATGCGCAATCAGGACGGCTTTATCAAGTCTACATTTTTATTGCTTCGAGGACAGGTGAGAACGGTCGGCCACATCATAATCCACAGACCCAGATTTCACAAAGTTTATAAGGTGTAAATGAGAGAATGTATGGATTTCCTCGTGCTTCCACCCTAGTGCCTGTCTCTGCTGTGAATGAGTCTTTGATAGCTGTTACACTGTGAGACAGACAGGCCTGTGCCAAGATGATGGCATCAAAAAGCCAACGATTGACAGCTACTGACAGCCATCTTCCTCCTAAACACACTTCAGGTCCCCTGCGCCGCCGCCCCCCCCCCTTTTTCTCTCTCTGTTGGGGGAAATTGAGGACTCGGAGATAAAGAGAGGCATGTCTTAAACTGGCACCTGTCATCATGTTTTGTTTTGGTCAGGGCACAAAGAACATTCGCGAAGTTTTAAAAGACATTTTGAAGGATTTTGTACTTTCACAGTTACAATCTGAATCTCAGGTGATCCACACAGTCCCCCACTCTGGTTTCTATCATTTTTGGGCATAAGCCCAAGCATAAGGTGAGGATAAAATAAAAATATAAGTGTGAGGGAATTCATACAAGCACAAAGGATGACAATTTTCCATACAAACAATCAAACAGCAATTAAAAGTAAAGTATTCACTGGAGATATTTAGCCCTCTTAGTTTTGTTTTCCAAGACATGCCACCTCAATGTGAAATGCTGTCACCGAGATCGAGATGACTGACATGCAACACAAAGAAAGTGAGATCTTTGACAGGCAGATATGTACATTCATGCACACACTCACACACAGAAACAAGCATTGCATTCATGTGAGCACATGCGCAAACACACATTTAAATCGATGCCTGCTTCTGCGCGAACACACAGATACACATGCACGCACCTGGATTTCTCAGGTTTGTTGCTGTGTTTCATCAGCTTCAGTCGGAGCCAGCGTTTCTCCACCGTGTTCAGCCCGTGGAGCTATTATCTCCTGACACACTTATCCTCCTCTAAATGATTTCTCTTCATCTTCCGCAAGTCGCCTAATCAAAGTTGAAAGCTTAATGCCATTCAGAGATCCCACTGCTTTCAACTGCATTCACTGTCATTATGAAAATGAATGGCGGCAGCTGAGAACTTGGATGTTCTTTCGAATCTTGACGGAGTGTCACTTAATGTGCCTTATGATCGCTACCCTTGCTGCCTTTGACTGAAGGCCTTGGTTGGGGACTCGACTAATCACGCCGCACATCTTATACATTACATTTGGTTTCTATACCTGCTCTGTGTCTCCCTTTCTCACCTACTCTCTGTCTCACTGGCACGGCGTATGTGTTGCTCATCGAGGTCATTTGTGCGTGTTGAAAAGAGCACAGACAGAGGGAAAATATAAAGTCTCATTCACCTTCGAGCCGGTTGTCTCTTCATGTAGTGGCAGAACATGGGCTCCGAGGAATCGAATAAGACCAGAATTCCAAAGTATCTCATTGGACAGAGGTGGAGGAGGAGGAAGGCGAGGACTTGAGATAAATGTCTTTCTACTCAGGATACCTGGCATGGATGTTCTCGAATGTTATTGTAATGTTACATGACAGCTCTGCAAAAACAAAAAACAAAAATACGTGAAAAAAGCGACTAGTCCGAGCTATTTACAAGGATTGTTTTCGAGGTTTCTCCTTGTTTCCAGAGTGTTCCATAAATACGATGGCATTGTACTGAAGCAAGTAAAATGATCTCAATATGAGCTCAGTGTGACACGTAATTAGTTTTCGAGGTCATCGTTTTTTTTTTGTTGTGTAGAGGTGTTGACGTTCCTCAGCGTGACTCTGTGAGTTTGTCTTTGGGTTGTCACTGCTGTAGGAACTTCTGCACGACGGAAAATTTATTTGGAGACTTTTTATTGAAAGAACCTATCACCAGCTTTATTTTTCAGAGTTATCTTCCAGATGTGCCATTGTTAGGACGGGATGACATCTCCATCTCACCCCTAATCCACAGCCGTCTGCTTGGCGTGTTTGCTTAGGTTTTATATGTGTATACAGGGAATGTAATTACCTCTTTTAGACATGCAGCTGTTAGAAAAACTGATTTTATGGATCATGGCCATTGCCAAAAAACGTAAGCTCCCTGGGCTTAATTTGTCAATTATTAAATCATAATTACATTTTCTTTAAAGCCATTAGCTACAGGGCTTTAACAATCATCTTAGGCCACTAACTTTTTCTGTGCTTTTCACAAAGAAAAAAATAATGATTTACATCTCAATGATGTGTCTGGATTCTTTCTCCCAATTTAGCTAACAAAGTGCAGAGATGATTCATGGCAGATGAAGGCATACTTTGTAATTAGATTACAGCTTGATGGACTAGAATTTATTAAAGATGGAGACACACACACAGAGCTTTTAATGCATATTTCTCCACACTTCCTCTTCTTCCTCCGACTTCATCGGCACATTGCTCACTCATCTGTAGTCAGCTGCTGGGTCGAGTTACCAAGTTGTGGTAACACATTGTTACAACAAATTATGCACGAGCACGGACAGGCCAGCCTCTAAGTGATGGCCACAATATGCGTTTGCCTTTAAAACTTAAAGGGTGGGTTTAATTTATCGAGGGTGTCACATGGCAGGAGTGAGTAATTATTCCCAACACCCCTGTGGACCACAGTGTTTAATGTATTCCAGGGCCCCAGGGGGAGCTGTCAGGGAGAGGACACCCTCACTGCTGCTCTGCTCACTGACCATGTTGGATGGTTCTGCACAAGATCCTCAATACACAACCACAAATCATTCTCTGAGGGTACGTAATTGTCCTTTCTCCCCCCTCTAAAGCTCTTCCTTGGTTCTCAATTCCCGCAGCTCTGCATCACCACTAAAGTGGAGGTTTATATGTTGTTTGGGGATATGCATGGTAAAGTTTCTTAGAGATACTTGAACGTGCTTGAGAGTCACAACAACTGCTGGATGGTTTTACGCCCCAAATGCTGAAGAGACACTCGGAGAAGTTTTAGCAGGCTTGCTTTCGTACGCATGCTTTTTCAGAATGGGAAGCTATTGTAGATTTGCTGTTGGCTTTGAAATTCGGAGCCACCAAACATTTCTGTTTATCACTTGAGAAAGCCATTGTTTTACTGACTTCCTGTCTGCTGTCTGAGTGTGAGGTTCTGGCTACCGGTCATTTCTTGTCTGAGCAGCTGTTGACAATAACTTATCAATCAGGAGAATACAAACATTCCCCCTTGATCTCAGCAGTGTTTGGGGAGACGGTCGGTAACTGGGTCAAACTGTTTTTACAAATTGGTCTGCTTTTCTTGTAGCCCTGCAGTTTGATTGGTGGGGTTTAATGCTCAGTATAGCGTTTCAGCAGTGACATTTTGTTGTTTTTGTTAGCTCTACCATGTTTGTTTGGCCGCAACACACCTATAATTTATAATAATCATGCATTGTGTGTATATATAACTGTCTTTTCACAAGTTTAAAGCTGCTATGATCAATATTTGTATATTATCACTGGATCAAATGACTACATACATGTGAAAGGTGTCAGTCATAGTGATATAATTGTGTTGGATTTGTGGGTTGTGTTTGCTGCCCCAAAGTAGTAAAGAAAATCAATTAATGCAGGTTTAGAGACAGCAAGATTGCGCAATTCTGAATTCTGTTATTTTCATCATTTTGAAAAACTGTATATCTACTCCTGGATCCAGATCTGCATCAACATACAGTACACATAGTGAGAGACAAGTGACATATTTTTTTTTTCATTCAAGGAGCTGCCAAAAAAAAAAAAGAAAAAAGTGAAAATGTCCTATTTCATATAATTGCTTAATCTTTTTAAAAATCATCTATTTGCACCAAAAGCAAAAAACTTAAACGGTCCAACCCAAATTTTACTGAAATTTCTTGATAAGGTTTTGTGATATTTTGCTAATTGACAAACAGACACAAAATTGAGACGCTTCCCTTGTGAACGTGACGACTGAAAAACGGCAGAGTGACTGAGAAACCACTCATAAACAAATAAAGATTCACCATGAGCTATAGTCCCCCTACAGCACAAGAGCTTTTTTTTCAAATCAGGCAGTAATAATAAGGTTTTGTTCATTAAGTTTAGTAACGGTCACTGAGTTTAGAACATGGTGTCGGGGCATTTGTCTGGAAACACTGTGAAACCGCTTTTATGGGGTTCAAGCAAAGTGTAACTTTTATTTCTGGCCTTCAAACTAACCATGAGTATAACTTGAAGACAAATACGAGGCCTTGCTCTTTTAAACAGCACTGATAATAACCCTGCCTTTTGCATCCATGAGAAATCCACCATTATCTATTGATTCAGTCTCACCCTGCGTCTCAGTGACTTACGCCTCCCTCTAATTCCCATTACCGGGAACACTGTACCCTTATCAAGGGAAACAATAAGCCACTTGTCAGCATAGCAAGAAAATATGAGGAAGCATCTGCCCGGTCCAGAGGAACTCATGACTCTGTGGTAAAAAAGCGCCCCACCTCCCTCCCTCGGTCTGCCGTCCCTCACTTCAGCCCTCCCCCTTTGTCAGTCCTCCCTACGACCTCCAGGGAGGCGTGGTGGCAGGGTGGCGGCGTTGGCGTGCAGGCAAATGAGCAGCAGAGTTAATCTGTTAATCAGGGGATATGTCAGAAGTTGAGTTTGGCTCCCTCCGCAGGGGGCAGGGTTTACACGAGTGGCGGTTTGGTTATATGTGTGGGATGCACGGGTAAGGAGTTAAGGGAGGGGTGGACTAGTGGAGGGGGACACCCACGCTCTCTCATCGTCCGCCCCCAAATAGAAGCCCTGCTCCTAAGCAGTAAACCTGTCACAAAGATATGTCTCTGTCGATGATGGCATCCAACTTTCTTTTTTTATTTTATTTTTTTTCAGCCACCCCTGTGCTGGGCTGTTATCTCCTTCCTCCCTGCTATGTCTCCCTGCTCTTTAAGACAAAGGGTAATAAAGCTATAAATTGTGTGGTCTGCGGAAGGTATGGACATTCTGTCTTGGAGACGCTGTAAGAACTGCCATAAAGCACCCTCAAAGTCACAGCTAAAGATTTACAGTTATTTAACATCCTCCTCTTCCCCTAAATCACAGTGATAAGAGAATTAAGTGATGGCTATAGGTTCTTTGTCCTTAGTCTATTGATTTTCTTCACCCCTCAGAAGGATCCTGAACATTATAATTATTGAGCCCTGCAGTTTGATGCAGGTTTACAGAGTAGGAGAGGCGCCCTCAGTTCGATTCTAACACAGTTAAAACAAAAGGCACCCGTTTTTCAATTTGGTAATGGGCTTCCAATTATGCTTCATTTACCTTGCTTGGCCAGAAGCTGGTTTATCCGAGGCCTCTGTGCTATAAACAGCTTCTCTGTGCGATGACAAGACCACAGTAACAGCTCTATTTATCTTGAATCCAGGGCCCTGCTTCTTCAGCTGTTATTCAGCCATTTGGATAGAAGGATTTTTTTAACACGTTTCAAGTTTTTCATTAAGTACATGTCTCCGGTTGTTAGTCATTTTCTTGATACAGTGATTGGTGACATTATGAAAACAGCTGTTAGATTAAAAATCAAGATCAACTGATGTGTGTGGCACTGTTTATCCCCACATTACGAAAACTTGATCTTCACTATAAACTGCCGGTCTGAAGTGAGAACATAATCTTTTCCTTTTGCCCGTGTGCGTTTTCTGACACTTTGTCACCAAAAACATGGCCTTATCCTCTGGAGGTGTTGACTCTGCTGTCATGAGCAAGGCATCTGAAGCAGTCAGTCATCAATATGTATCATACCCAGCAGATTGATCTAGACGAGCAGAATTCAGCTGCTGAACTCTTTCTCCTGTAGTAATAAATAAACAAGACACTTTTGCCTGTGATATGTCTCCATTTCAGAACAGGTGTGAGTCTATTCAGAGGTTTTGTTTGTGCACTGCGTCGGCATGTACTGTATGTGCATATGTATATTTGAACATCCATGACATTTAGATGGCATTTATATCATTTTGGGACCTTGGATCTGCCCACTATAAACTGATATTTTACTTTTAACATTTACTCGGTTTGGGAAAAATTACCTGCTGCACAGGGTAACAAAGACTTTTCGGTCATAAAGTCGTGTCATCTTTAGCTTGGTAAGAAAGCAAAGCACAGAAACAGAGAAGGTTTTATGTTTACTTTGAAGCACGATCTAGCGGGAAGAATGAAAGGCAAAAGAAATGGCTCCTTCTAAAGGTAAGAAAAACATCAGGTTTGCCGAGTGTGTGCATGCACCTCTAAAAATACATGTGGAAGGGCAAATTACATAACTGTTTCTCATGTTCCTTCAACATGAGTTGAGTTATAACAAAAAGTATGATACACTATGATGGCCAGACAAAATTAGATAGCATTGTCTGTCACTTTATAGAGAATACATTTGCAAATGTTAGTCACTGTGCTCAATTCTTAAAATTATGAGTTGCCCAGCGAGAGCCTATTAAAAAAATAAAGCAAAACACCCTTATTTTGTTCTTTCATTTTTGTCTTTGATTTAGATAAGCACCAGTCAGATGAAAAAGCCTGCTAACCAACAAGTCCTCTTACCTCAGACCAAAACAGAGGGTGAAGCATAGTACATACTGGACTTGGAGAAACATGGATGCTAAAGTTGCTCTGTATCTGGTGGATGTGTAAATATGCACTAACATGTTCATCTAACATATTCTTTAAAATGGTAATAGATAAATGTTTACAGCTTGCTCCAGATCGTGGTCATGGTTTATACTTTACGATTGGTAAGTGACGAGATGCACAGCCTCTGGTGTCACAGACCTTTTGTACAACCAAGAGCTTCGGTGCTATAACAAGGTCATTCTACTTCTGCCTTCTTATTCTGACAGAGAACAGTCTGTTTGAGCAAAAGTGGTCACTTGTAAAGAAAACCTAAACACAGGCCATTTTTAGTGTCTGAAGAAGTGACAGATTCTGAAGTTTCTCCGGTGAGGAGAGTGTCAAACCAGGAAGTACTCTGCCACACTAACATCCTTTTTAAGTATTGTCTGTCTTTCTTTTTCATGTAAACATGTACACCCAGACACACATACGCACCAATACACACACGCAGACACACATACACGCCCCTCAGCCATCACAGAGGGCCACAGCCCCACTTACCACTGCCTGACAGTTGGCTTCTTAACAAAGACGCAGGGAATATAATTAAATCATTTACCTTTGATACCCAGCCAGCTTTGTAATTAATTAATTCACCCAGGGTGTGCAGGAATTACATCCAACAAGAGACGAGGGAGGAAGGAAAAAAAAAAGTCTCTCCCCTGCATACTTGGGGGACAAAACCCAACACTGTGCCCTCACTCTCTCGCTCCCTCATCCACCTTGCTGCTGCAGTGTCCTCAGAGATGGGGAGTAAAGAAGTTAAATGCTTCTCTAGTTGAAATAATGACCCTCTGCTGATGTTTAGGCCTCATCAGCCAGAGTGCCTGAGGCCAGATCAGGCTGTGGCAGGAGGACAGGCCTTGCTTACACATCCTCTCATTTGGTCTGACCTTTGCGGTGGCTGTGATGTGGCAAGGCGATCGCTGTCAACATCATCAGTGTCACACGGCACCAGAAATAGCCTCTGTGGAGATCAGCAGTACCTTTGGAAGAGCAGGGCATAATGAACACTTACACAGATATGGGTTATGATGTAAAATCCAAATATCATGCCAAAAGTCGCCCCCGAGAGCAAGCCACAAATAATAGTGACACTATCTCTTTATGGCACTGCAACTGATTCTATAAAAGAAAGCTATTGTGTCTGCAGGTAGATTTTGCAAATAGAGCCTTGGTAGTCAGAATAAGTGGAGTTTTTTTTATTTTTTTATTGGAGTGTACTTTGGGCTGTCTGTTAGTTGTTTGCCTTGGGTGTGTTTTTGCTGAAATGATTATCACATTCAGAGTACCGCTGTATGGCACCCTGTAAGACACTTAGAAGGCAGCCTGAAGCAAATGTCACTGTCATCCTCTTGCCTTTCCAAGAACATCAAGCACTTGAATCAATGATCCTTCATCAGCTATCTAATTTTTTACCCCTCCGTATCACTTAGCTACTGCACTGCCGGTCAAGCAGAAAAAAATACAGCGGTGTTGTTTTCACCATTTTTTTCCCCTCTCTCAGTTTGTAAATTACTGCCACAGCAAAGTTAAAAGCATCTGAAAACCACTTCTGTAAATTATTGTCGATAAATTGTAATGAATCATATGGACCTGTGAGGAAGTTTGATTTATAATTTGGGTCTGACTGCGTGAGGATATATTGCCCTGAGAGCTGTTTGGAGGATTTGGTGGGATCCATAGGCACATTCATCATTCTATACTGGAGCAATTTTTTAATGTGTACCACTATTAGGCCTTGTACTGTTCTAACTATAATAGGACCATATACTGCCTCCTGTCAGCCTTTCAGTCAGCTATAGTTTCTACAGGTTATGTGGTTTGGTTTCCTTTGCAATCTGTCAAAAATCAAACAGTTCTTTCAGGGAACTGCTGATTTTATTTTAAGATACATGATGTGCCTGTCATGTAAGGCAAAACTGTTACAATATGCATTTCTCCATTCTGTTATTATTTCCCATCAGCCGTAAATACAGTGTATATTAAAGCCTATGTGACAACTATGCTCTGTTATTTTGATTAAAAACAATAATTAATAAAATAATTAAAATAAATTAAAATAATAATAATAATAATTAACTCCATTGTCTTTATTGGCAAAATCTCTAAAAACAACAAAACAGAAACTGAGCAAAACTCCATCCACTGATGAAGACCGTGTGATGCTCCTGAAACCACCAGCTAGTAAGTTATTTTAACTACTACTGTACGTCCACGGTTAAGAATGAACCTCCATGCACAATCAGCCAATCCTTTAATTTGTTAAAAGAATATTGTTAAGACTATTTTAACCCAGTCCAACAGTATACTAACTAAATGTTAACATTATAGCTAAATTTAACATAGCTGTAAGCACATTTAAGAATACACAGTTTAACACATCATAATATCATTATAATCACCTTGTACTCAGATCCTTTACTTAAGTATAAGTACCAATAAATCAATGAAAAAATCTGACACACTACATAAAGATCGGCAAAATGTACTTATCAAAACCAAAAGTACTCTTATCAAAAATAAAAGTACTCCCTCTGCATGACAAAAGCCCCTGTGATTTATTATGCATTGTGTGATGAGATTGTTAATACTAATTCATCAGTGAATACTGCAAGTGGCATTTAACTGCTAAAGCTGGTTGAGTTGTTGCTAGTTTGAACTACTTAATATACAGTAACTGTAAGCATTTCAGTCCAGTGGTTCCCGTCCTAGAAGTCGGGCTCCTCAGTGGGTCACAAGATAAACCCCAGGGGTCATGAGATGATTAATGAGGGAGGAAAGAAGAAAAAACAAAGGTCTGCTTCACAAATCTGTTTTCAGTTTTTTGACTTTTCTAAAATCTTTGCTTTTTGTGAAAAAATGTTTTTTTAACTATATACCACTATAGTTGTAGTTGGTTTGCGACAATGTTCGGTAGGTGGTACGTGTCAAAGTAATATCCACATGGATGCCAGGACTCAAGTTTTCGCAACAGAACATTGTCCAGAACTACCTCCGCTGGCCTGCCCTCTTCCCATAGTGCATCCTGTTACCATCTCTTCCCCAGATAAACAACACACATGCACCATCCACACGATGTAAAAGAAAACATGATTCTTCAGACCAGGCCACCGTCTTCCAATGCCCCATGGCCCAGTTATGAAGCTCATGTGCCCATTGTAGGCGCTTTCGGCTGCGGCTACGCATCCCCATATGCAGCAAGCTGCGATGCAATATGTGTTCTGACAGCTTTCTATCATAGCCAGCATTCACTTTTTCAGCAATTTGTGCCAAAGTTGTTCTTTGTGGGATCGGACCAGACGGGCCAGCCTTGGCATCCCAGGCGCATCCATGAGCCTTGGGTGCCCATGACCCTGGAGCTGGTTCACTGGTTGTCCTTCTTTTGACAACTTTTTGTAGGCACTGACCACTGCATACTGGTACCACCCAACAAGACCTGTTGTTTTGCAGATGCTCTGACCCAGTCGTCTAGCCATCACAACTTGGCCCTTATCAAAGTCGCTCGGATGCTTACGGTTGCCCATTTTTCCTGCTTCCAACACATCAACTTCAAGAACTTACTTTTCACTTGCTGACTAATATATCCAGCCTCTTGAGAGGTGCCATTGTAAAGAGATAATCAATGTTATTCACTTCACCTAAGTGGTTTTGATGTTGTGGCTGATCAATGTATTTCCCTCCTAAATGTAGATAAGTAGAAGTATAAAGTAGTATATAATAGAGATAAAAGTAAAGTACAAGTACCTCAGAGTAAATGTACTTAGTTGCTTTCCACTACTGATAACACCACTTTAAAGCTACCCACCCCCATTAATTAGTACTGACCATGCCATGAGATGTGAACTATACTATCATGACAGCCAACAACCTGGAGAACTCTCTGCTGTCCAAAAATGTTGACTTTATTTGCTTTATTTGATCACAGTTGTACTGTAATAGCTACAAGCATTTGTCTCTTAGAAAAGTACACACTCCTCCACCCAAGCCTAGATATTGCCTGTATCAGATGGTTATGAACGAGGGCTTTCATGTCCTGTGGCCATGAACAGACTAAGGGCAGTCATGTAGTGACAGAATTTACATCCCTCTGAGATCTAAAGAGCATTTACCCGCAGCATATGCTGGCTTCATAATGGTTAGTGATATTTGTGTGAATGCACCCAACAATTAACAAGGGAGAAATGGGGCTGGCGTTAACCCCCGGGTATTTCTTCGATGTTAAGACCCCTCTCCCTGAACCTCATCTCTCCCTCTGCCTGCCCTTCTCCCTGCTCCCCTCATCTAACTGTCCCCATCCTCTCATCCCCCACCTCCATCCCTCTCCTTCCCTGTGCTTGAGGTCCATTGGAAGTGATTTATCTTAGCGTGAAAAGACTTGTGATGACGCCGAGACAGGAGGCCCCAGGCCCTTGGCATTGAATGCTTCGATGGCGTTTGCATGAAGTTCACGGCCCCGGAGCCACGATAAATGTCAAGTGCAACAAACGTCCTGTAAATAAGATAGAGCGCTGCCAAAGCCAGAGTCTGCTTATTGACTGCCCGAGCAGAAGGTGGTGTCTGTGTGTGTGTGTGTGTGTGTGTGTGTGTGTGTGTGTGTGTGTGTGTGTGTGTGTGTGTGTGTGTGTGTGTGTGTGTGTGTGTGTGTGTGTGTGTGTGTGTGTGTGTGCGCGCGCACGAGCGTGTGTGTGTTTGTATTAACCCAACCTTATGCTCTCTCAGAATAAAAAGCAACGAATCTTGGATTTCATAGACACAGGCTATACTCTCAGAGTGGTTATGAGCTTTCCTCTGCAGGGGTTTTATTCGATAGCTATGTAAAAGTGAGGAAATGTTGAAGGTGAGGACCATTATAAATGTCCCATTAAAAGACTGTGTGTTCTGCTCATTGTTCAAAACAAAATCTGCTTTGGTTCAATGAACGTCCATAGGATGGTATTTATTTAATATCACATATGACAGAAAACTTCTGTAAAATATATTTGCTCTTTGATTAGCTAGTTGCTACTACCTTTCACAATTTATTTTTGAAAACAATGCACCTCTTTTCATCAACATTTTTTTATAGAAAAAAATTTTAGGTCATGCTTAGTGCTGCCACCCACTGGATCCCAGTTGGTTTAAATATAACTCAGTAGATGAGGAAAATTAAGAAAAAGGCGCCCACCCACATATAAGATAATATACTGTGGGGATATAAATAAAGAGGCCCCTGAGATGTGATATTTGTTGGAAAATTACTGCTTGATATTTCCTATCCAGAACATAGTGCACATACAGTAGGAGCTGCTTCTGCCTCTGTACTGTATAGTAGATGACACACATACTTCTGCCATGTGCTCATCCTTTCTACACAAGCCTTCCGTGGCCTGAGGCCAGCAGACACATGTTGGCCTTGGCTATAACACACACCATGGCTGTTCTTTTATGAAGCAACACTCAGATAATGTCAGTTCACACTTCCCTGGTCTGTTTGTGTATGTGGTACACCCCCCTTTCCTTTTTGTTACTGAGATGACACGGTACCTTTATTTTATTCTAAGATGTCATTTAAGGACTTGGCTGAGTCATCGTGGGACATCAGGCATTTACTTCAAAGTATCATTTTATTTGATCATCCTCTCCTACTTCAGGAATTTCCCTGTTGGTTGAAAACCAGAAACAGGGTAAGAACAGGGCCTCATGCTAGTAGAGTTATCTCGGGGAAGTACAGTCCTGCATATATCACCTCCGCCGATGTCATCCCCAGTTGATAAACTGCATTTGCTGTCAGTGGAGGACACTGAAGGTTATGGCTGAGATTAAAAAGAACAAAACAACCTCCCAACTGGAGTGTTGACACATTCTACTTGCTGGAGCGCTCCAAATCATTTTGATAATTCAGATGAGCGGGCGTATATGAACTCTTGATGAATCCTCCAGTTGTCCCTAAATATAGATGTAATGACAGCTATTAACAAATTTAAGACTTTCCACATGAGTGGGAGCATCCAAGCATGTGACATGCACTTACGTCTGACATAAAACATGCAGCAATATGCAAACATTTGTCTACATGCACTCAGCTGATTAAACAGACGCATAAATTATTGTTCCTTGTCATTATTTGATATAAAGGCATTGGGTTGTTCCTCCCTCTATTGAATTGACTCACAAACATCACCGGCAGCACTCAGAGTTGGTTCTGCCAGGGGAATGTGGCCTGCCGTATATCCACTCTCAGCGGTGACCATAAGCTGCGTTTGTTCACCAGCTCCAGACACACTGAGGCAATTTATGAGCCTCTGGCTGCAGTCTGATTAGAGCAGTGCTTGTAAAATGTATTTTGGCATGTATGCGGGGTTTTACTGGAGCTCCCTCTGTCACACATCACCCATACATCAGCACTGAAAGAGAGAGGTGAAACAAGAGCAGCAGAGGGAGGGTGGGGGTGTCAGCGTCGAGGGAGGGTATTGTTTAATCCTCAAGAGCCTCCATTTTGGAAATTGTTTTCCTCAAATTGTCAACAGCTCGTATTTTTTGATGAAGTTTGATAATCATCGATTACTTTCACCGTTTTTTATGTTCAGTTTCGAATACTGTAATGTTTATTGTTAATATGAGTTGTGTATAGATCAGAAGATTCTGACATATATTTCTTAAAACCCAGATTACCCTATAGCCTTCCACAAAATCAATAGTCCCTATACTCAATAAATCCTCTCTTTGAAATCACATCTCTTCATCTCTCCTCAACAAAGACTCTGCAGCTCCCGATTTTCAGGCAGACAATACAACAGCATGTGTAGCCATTCCCTGGCCTCTATCCAAATCTTGCCTGAGCTTCTCAGGAAGTATCCATGCGCTCTGCTACCTGTCACCCAACTTTCAGCATGATTTGTGACAGCACCGTCTGACCAGAACAATTGCATTAACAAGCGCCGGAAGGCCCTGCCTGTCGGGCTCCTGATACCATGTGAGATCTTTATTAAATTACAATTACAAGACGACAAATCCTCTCATTGTTCCACCTTGTGGACCGTGCTTGGACACGTGCCACTGTCGCATGAACACAGGGTGAGTCATTTCTCAGGAACGGGTCTTTACCCTTCTGGTGTCCTGTCCTCCGTAGCAACAAACCTGCTGGGAAAAAATTGAAGTGAGTACATGCTATGTTGAAGACAATTAGATTTATTAGAAAAGAAAATTCATTTTCTTAAACCATATTTCTGTGATACCATTGCCTTGTGCACCACTTATTTTAATAGTAAATAGTAGATAGTTTCACTTTCAGCCAACTTCAGAGGTTAGTTCGATAAATGTGACTGCCACAAGACAGTTTACAATAAACCTTTTTCACAGCAGACATTTTAAGTAGTTCAAGGGTCCTGGTTTTAAGCTGGCTCACTGGCATGGTTTCCTGGGACGCTTAATGGAACAGCGCTATCATTTATATTATTAGTAACACCTCTGCTTTTCCTGCTGACAGGTCAAAATGTCTGCTGTGAAAGTGTTTATTTCAGAAGGCCACCAGCATTCTTCTATGCCTGGTCTTCGTAAAGAGCAAAAATTATGTGCGTGACACAAATAGAGGGAGGACAAATGTGAACTAGCATTGTGTTGAGAACCAGTCAAATGTGGGGCCTTCAACATCTCCTGATGATTACATTACTGAATATGAGTGAAAATAGGTGGCAAATGTTGGCTGCCAGTAGACTATTGCTCGGAGCCAGCTAACTAATTACCCTCTTTAGCCTGTTAAAAAATACTACTGCAAGTAAATCTCTATGAATAATCTGACATTTTACTTGTAGTAAATAGTGTCATGTGTCTTTAGTTTGTTAGATTGGGGTGTGTGTACTGTCAGCTCTGATATCACATATGTGGGGGATGTGAGGTGCGTAATTAACCACTGGGCTGTGTAACAAATTGGAAAGTTGGGAACATACAATTGGAAAAATACGATAAATCTTTCCGGGCTGGCCAAAGTCAGAAGTGGCGTACTAGCCAAAATGCTACTATCACCACTGTCCTTGTGGGAGGACATAGCATACCATGCTCTTAGCCAGACTCTCATGTTGCAGGCACGTTACAACGAAAGAAGGCAATGTTTAAAAGTTTACCACAGCTAGCTAGCATTCAAATAGCTAGCTTAAAGTTTGTAAGTTCCCGACAATTTAGAATTGATTACGTTTCATTAACCCATTTTTTTTTACATGGACACATGTTGAAGCACATTTAAAATCAATTTAAAACACAGCTTGACAGAAGTGGTGCAAATGCATATGCAGTGAAACACTTGCATACGACTATGAACAGGGCAAGTACACAAAAAGTTCTCACACACTTCCTGCTTGCTAGTCACTCTGAAATTCTGGGCTAAACATTGAAGTGTTCATTAGCAATATTGTCAAGCGAGTCTACTAGGAAGCAAATAAACAATTACTCTGACCAAACCATCTTGGTGCATTTGCGTTATTTATGACCCACGTGTAAATATAAATTGAGGTGAATAGGAAATGAAGTCCTCTCTAGGGTGTCATTCAAGTCATACTGGCAAGGAGTAACTCTCAGACACGGAAAACAACACAGTCTGCATATGATAATGCCTCTGGTGGATAAAATATGCCTGATACTTGACGTGTGTGTGGGCTGAAGCAATCACACTAGGAGAGAAGCAGCAAGTGCTCCAGAAGGATCAATAAAGTGCATAGGATTTGGGATTTATGATGACGTCCTATCGATCAATTAGGAGCTGACTGTTCGAGGCACTCAGAGATGCCAATGGGTATTATAACTAAATCAGAGGTTAGACAGAATTACTGTATAACAGAAGATAAACTACAGCATTTTACTGTGACAATTACTGTCGCACCTTTTGAGAGGCTGATGAGTTTGTAGACAAGTGTGATCTGGTGTTGTCTGCTGAAGGAGAAAGTCACTTTGTTTCATCTCCAGAAGTAAAAAAAAAAAAAAATGTTAGTAAAATTTGTTAAAGGGTGTTATCCAAAGCTGGATCTAAAGACAGGTTTAATCCATTAAAGCTGGAAAAAACTCCATCTCTTTCATTGTTAACCATATCCTAAACATGAAAGATGCATGTAAAGTATATCATATTGGGCCTACAGTCAGGTACATAAGTATTTGGACGGTGACACAATTTTCGTAATAGTGTGTACACAACCACAGTGGATTTGAAACGAAGCCATCAGGATGGGATTGAAGTGTAGACTTTTGGCTTTAATTCAAGGGGTTTAACAAAAATATCTTATTAACCATTTAGGAATTACAGCCATTTCTATACATAGTCCCTCCATTTTCAGATTAAATGTAATTCGACAATTGACTGACAATCAGTTTCATTGCCAGGTTTGGCCTGTCCTCTCATCATTTCATGACAATTTACACAGATAAAAGGTCTGGAGTTGATTCCAAGTGTTGAATTTGCATTTGCTAGCTGTTCATGCGAACTCTCAATATGCGGTCCAAATAGGTGTCGATGCAAATGAATGAGGCCATCATTAGGCTGAGAAAACAAAATGAAAAACAGACAGATGGTAGAAACGTTGATGGATTCATTTCAAATCCACTGTGGTGGATTACAGAGGTAAACTTACAAAAATTGTGTCACTGTCCAAATGTATGTTGCATAATATGCATACCTTGATTTAAGTTCTCTTCTGTGAAGCTTTATAGTTTTTTAGTCACAGCGTTTCGAATCATCTTCAAGCGCATACCTACAAATGTCTGAGAGAGGGCCAGAATGAGATGAACAGACATAAAAAAAAAAACCCACCTCCTGTGACTTCTCAGGAGGAATGGAGTCATTTAGTAGATTTTGCACTATACGCCTATCATTCAAACCGAGCTGCTTTCACCACAGAGCTGATAATCATACATATTCTATGCACTGGAGCACCATAAATCTCTGTCCCTGTTTCATCCCTCCCTCATTCATCAATCACGCAGGGAGCAGGATGAAACACCGCCTGCTCGAAAATATATCATATTAGTACCTGGGATGTTTACCAAGATAATGTGAGACAACAGCAGAGGGTGAAATATAGCACCACTGCATTCCTTAAATTAAAGCCACTCCTCTTCCCCTTCAGACCACCCTCTGCTGTGGGAGTCTGAGCCTCATGTCTACGAGGAGTCCCGGAAGACTGTGCCCAAGTGTCCTTACCCTTACCTCACCTTGATATACAACTAACGTTTGAGACCAGACAAGACAGTCAAAAAACCGAAGCACGTTCTGTAGTGTATGGTTCAACACAGGTGCTCAATATGCAAATTATATACACATGAGATGATATGAAATCAAACTAAATCTAAGAAACATTAGGTTTATATTCAAAACAACAATAACTACTATGGTGGTGCCCGGCAGTCTTTTAAGATTAAAAACCTTCCTTTTAAATATTTTGTATTAGTTTTTTCCTAAAATGCATTGTTCATGGTTCATGGCTCATGCCAGACACCCGTTTCAGAGCACAATGGGTTACAAAAAAACCAAAGGTCAGAAATTAATTTGGCTTCATAAATCCAATACTGATCATTGATAGAAAGATTGAGTGGATCAGTGGACATCCTTACTCAATATCCCTGCGCCACACTTGCAATTAGTCGTCATCTTTTCGATAGACCTTTGATATTATACATCTATATTTCACTCTTCTGTCATTTCTTCCAATTCTTTTCTTCTATATTGCTACGCTGATGATACATTTTTTTTTCATTATCAAATAAATCGAATCTGTAGTTTCATGGAACCTAAACTTTCTGTCACGTCATCATTACATAAGGTAGTCTGTCAGTGTTGAACGGCAAGTTAAAGTGCAACCTGTACAAGTAGCGCCCACACCCACGTTAGGTGTCTTACAATTATGAATGCATTAAGAGAGCTGGATATGGTGAGGTAAAGTCAGGTTTTCCAGGAATTCTCCCATCTGCCTATTTTCGATTGTCGTCTGGCACTTCTGTTGGAGCACACCAATGCTCTAAGTGTTTCTGTGACCTGTGAAACTACATTGGCATACAGCAGGGAACGTAGTAATACATCATTTGCTGCAGTTTTCGTTGCTAAACAGGACAAAGAAAGTTTGACGACTTTACTGAGTTTGCCACTGACAACGTTGAGTGCATACTGGTAAATACATATTAGGCAAGGGGGGGACTCTGTTAGACAGTGTGAGCAGGAGTCAGTTCGCTGTTAATATGAAGTGTAATAATGTGATTATAGTTCTAATGGACTACATAGACTTCCAAAACAGACAGACAGACATTTTTCCCTTAAAATACTTTTAGGAATTTTTCTCTATACATGTTTGCACCATGTTAGCAGTACTTTTCTATCCACTTCAATTAACATATAATTCACTGAAATATTACACTGTATCTTCTCTCCCATTCACAACACTTACACTATTGAATATCCATCATTCTGAAAATCATTAGCATGAATTACCTTAGATTAACATCTCTTATGTACTAGTCACCAATGCGGAAAAAGATGGAGGCCTGTACACCAATGCACTGTGCATCTTGGTGTAAAACCGGCAATATACCAAAAGTTCAATGTATGTATTTAAATTTTAAATAGATTACACGTGGCCTTGTTTCATTGGTCCCTTGGGTTTTTGAAAATACTGTTTCTTTAGATATCTGTGTTTTTTGCACTGGTCTGTTTGTACCAAAGAGTAACCAGGCTGTGTATAATACTCCACTCAGATTGAAGGTACTCTCCCTTTCTAGTTTATCCCTTTTGTAATTTGGGGAGATGAATGCATTCTATTCCAGTTTGCTGTGATCAGGAGTACTGCTGTGCGGAAAACAGAATTGCTTCCCGATTATTGAATTTTTATGGCCAGGTAATTAATTGCAGATTCCCTGTTTTGTTCTATTTCTTCCTCTGTGACATTTTAATTTCAACAAAAAGCCACGGTCTCCACACGGCCCTTCTCTGGAGATCCTAATGGCCTATAAAACACGATGACTTATAGATATGGCAGAGACTTCACTTTGCCAATGATTGTTTGAAACCTTGCTGATCACACAGAATTTAGTCCCCCTCTTGCTCCCCCCCCACCATCTCATCCCTACCTTTCCTTCCCAACCTCCTGAATTCATTTCTTGTCAATTAAACTGCAGCTACAGTGTCCCATCTGAAGAATAGGAATCTATCAATGTGTCATCGACCGGGAATTCATTATTGGATGCGGCCTGGTAACTTTTCAAAAGCAGTGTTGGAGCCATTATTCCTTAAAGACGATTGTCATTACTTGACCAGGCAGGTGAGTGTCCTTGGCTTGCATTGCAAGCACTGAATTTGAGGACAAGGGGGAATCAATCGTAGCGGAGGGTGACAGACACCATATCTCAAGGCAGACAGGTTTGAATGCTTATATCATATCAGAATCCTTTGCTGGCCCAGTGAACATTAGTTACCCTGGTGTCAGGAGCACATGTAGGCCACAGCCAGCCATCCAGGGAGAAAGAGGGGGAAGGCGGTTTGTTATTTTATGCTGGTCTGCTAAAATGTCCTGAGATATTGATGAGCTACTATAAAACATCATTCTCCTCTCACATAATAAAAGTATGTTTATTGCCTTGGCTTTTGCATTTTGTGTATTATTTTATTCTTTAATAACAAAGACATGGTTTATTTATTTTTTTAACTGTATGTTGTAGCTAGAACTGGCTTGCAATTAAAAAAAAACTCTCACAATAAATTGGTAAAATACCTCATGTTGTAAAGCAAAGTCAGCAAGATTATGAGAATACTATGGCTCATTACATTAGGCACTGATCAGACTGTTTTTAGCATTGAACAATAGACTCACAATTACAGTAAGATACAGAAGAAAAGGTGATATGAATAAGTCTAGTCCTTGGTTGAAACACTAATCTTTCTTGTGTTCCCCACTACTCTAATGTATGTCCACAGGATATCTATCCAGGAGTGTTCTTGCTTCTTCCTGCTGTCCCCTCGTCATTGTGCTCTTTTCTGCTGTGTAAGCACAGATCTGCACAACATATCACTCCTGAAGCATACCCCCACCTAACCTTCAAGAGTTCTCCCTGCCCAATCTCCACGGCTCCGTAATGGCTGACGCAGTTACCATATTTCAGCGCTAATTGGGTTGACGCTACAGAGCCAATTTGGGAGGGTAGTTTGGAAAAGAGTTCCTCCGCGACATTGTTAGGCATTGGGATGTCTTGTGTGTTGCTAGGTGTGGACCGTAATTGCCACTGAATGAAAAGAGCACCTCGGAAGCGGAGGGCCGTTATGGTTTGTTGGGGGTATGAGGGTGCTTTATCCACAGCAGTGTTTTCCTCTGCTTCTGCTCAATAAGTCAGTACAGACAAGATGAGATTGGGTGACTTGTCTTGTTTACATCTTTTAGGTTTGCTTTTGGGGAGTTCTGCTGCCCTGAAAGAAAAGCATTTGTTCTATGCAACCAAGTTGCGCACTCATCAGAATGACATATTACTTACCTAGCACCCACTGTACTCCATTTTCTGCCTTCATCCTATTTTCTTCTGTGTAGCAAATGTGCTATCTCGTCCATGAAGCATTGCTCAGAGATGAAGATGCGTCTCACTGTCTGACCTTACATGCTGCTGCTCAGACTCAGGATCTATGGCAGCCATTTTCTCTCTAGCCAGTCATGAAGAAGCAAGAGATGTAAATGTCAGTCTGTGTCTCCTTAACACTCAATAAAGGGCTGGGATTGGGCCCTCCGCTCTGCCAGTCGATTGGCCATCTAATGAGGAGAGGCCTTACCATAACTCTACAAGATTCACTAGTGTTTGTGTTTCACCAGAGGCCCTAGCACAGTAATAATTCCAAGTGGATAAATGTTTTCCCAATAACAAGCTGAAATAACCTGTCGGGCTGAAGTTGATGTAGACAAGAAGAATCACACAATTAGCGATCAGTGGGGATTTATCCTGGTAGCAGGAGACAGAAGGCAGGAGGAGCTCTGTCCTTTTCTCTGTCTGGCAAATATCAAGGCTGCCTCACTCAGATGTGCTCTTTCTCCTGCATTCCCTCAACCCATGTGTCGTCAGTCACAAGCTTTACCTTTGTTGCAGCCCTCTGTGTTTTTTTACCTTGAAATGCCCCCTCACACTAGCATTTAGCTTGTTAATGTAATTGAAGTCACTCTGAGGGAAGGTGTTATGGATGATGCTCTTGCAATGAGACAATGCTCCCTAATCTCAGTTTATCTAGAGGCTACTTACCACCTAGAAAAGGAGAGGTAGCACAGAAATCCATTTAGATTTGTTGAAAAGATAATAATAAAGATGGTTTTAAATTAAAGACATCAGTTATTTCAAATCACGTTAATGATTCAACCTACGACCAGTTTTTACTGCATCAATTATGCAAAAGGAGACAAAACTGTCTATAATAGCTTATTTGAATTTTTGATTGCATTTGTTAATTGCCACTTCCTCTGCAATAATTTTCAAATAAAGGGCTTATTTAAGTATCCCTAAAAAGACGGAGATTACATTGTGTCAGACCATTATACCTTTCCACATCTTGTAATGTTTCAAAGCACTCTAAAGTTGATTAATAACAACCGATTTCGTCATAAGGAGTTAGGACTACTGTAGCTATTGTAATTAACCTTTAAGTGTGATGGACTTCACCGTATATTGCCCATTTCTATTACTGACCCACATACAGTATATCAAACCCGAATATGCAGTCGTACCTTGCGTGCGAGGCCCCCCAGGAGCCTCAGCATACACTATGTGTCCGATGACATCATATCCCTTTGGGAGTGTGAATTATCTTGTTTTCACCAGATCTCTCATATGTATTTTCTCTGCTGTTCTTGCACAAATGTATCATTTAAACCATTAGCAGCACCTAGCTCCTTCATTAGAATGAACTATATCATCCCCTCCCTAGAGGCACCCGCAAGCCACCAGACTGTGAGAATACATTTCACCGAGAAGGAATATTGAAGGCGGCAACATGCCTAGGTAAAGTATTACTTAATTTATACTGCTAATGTATAACATTGATTTTCTGTGAGGAAAATAAAGGACAACATATTTTCAGGGTCCACATCATTAAGGTTTAATAATTTAGACCCAGTTAGCATGATAATAAATATACTGGGGAGACTTAAGTGAGGGTTTTGGTGATGAATACAATTAGAAAACGTTGCACTTACATAGAAGAGTAATATGAATGGGCTGTAGAAATTAATTGGAGTTGGAGCAATGGTGTGGCCTGCGGTGTTTCATGGGAGGGATAAAAAACAGCCTATTTTTCCAAGAGCCCTATCCAGAATACTAACTGTCCTCCGCATGTTGAGTTTCCTTATCGATATATACATCACTAACAAATCGCTGGCCTAAAAAATGGGCCCCTGCTTCCCTTTTCCAAATGCAGGTTTGCTCTCTGAAATTAAAAGATGGTGATGATTTGCATTTGGACTTCGTGTCAAGCGTTTCATTTTATTGTTGTTTGGAGGCATGGCTCTATACATTACCTATCGTGGTCCTAGTATGTCATTAGCTGGGGAAAAATGGGATAACAGTCACTGCTGCATATGCAGACCCTAAGAATCATCCGCCTCATACAGTATGTATCAGCAGAACTGTGATAGCTCTTCAGAACTTCTTATTATATTGCATTATAATTTCAAATCCTTATAATGAAGGTGCTTCAAAAATGTTAAGCAGTGATTTAAGCCAATTGGCTTAGTGATGCAAAAATTCCCTATGCAATTACACAATGTGGTCCAAAATGTATCATTGGAGGTCACATCTCAAAATTTTGTAGGCACTACACTTATTGTTTAGCCACGGTTATCCCTACTTTAATTCCAAACAAACCTCTGATGTGACTGCCAGAAACATAAAAAGGCATCATATTCAAAGGTTTTTAAGCTTCTCTAAAGACTTTACTTTACATTTTGCTTATAGGACTGTGTATCAGGGCTTTCTCTCTGTTTGCCAGCTGAACATTATTGTAAGCATTATTTGTAAAGTAGATAAGGTATAAATAAAAAGCAAAATACTTTAGACCCAGTTAACATGTGGTTGATGCCATCAAGGCTAATGTACAAAGTTCCTGGCACCACTTTATAATAAGGGATACTTTATAAAGGGTTTTAAAATTTGTGTCAAATTAACTTATTGATGTTACTAAATTATTAATCAGTGCTTTACAGATCAATCATAAGCCCTTAAAAGCTGCCAGGTTATAAATAATCTTTCTGGCTGGTATATATTCTTCTCTACTGTAACCTGTTTTGACACATTGCTAAAGAAATAACAAGGCAGCCGGCCCAAGGACCATAGTGCAGTATTATTCCACTGCCACTGAAAAAAACAGTAAAGGCACATCCCTGAATCAAATGAAATGTAGCATCCGATTATCACTTAGTGTAAGTAATCATAGTCATCAGGCGCATAAAGTTGCATTCCTGAAATTATTTGTTTACTTCACTGACTTGTTCACACAGAACAGGCCCTTCCAAGGAGACTAAGGTATGAGTAGTGGTATGCATGTTGTAACATTGATAATGTCCCAGTCAACGACCTTGCTCTTCTGAAAAAAAGGTGGAGGGTTTGCAGGTTTTTCAGAGCTTTCCCAGGGCTAGTTTTTACATCCCACCATAAGATTAATAGTATGCCGCCCTTGAAAAATGAAAATCAAAGGTATCAAAAAGCTCCTAGGGATTTGAGCCAGGGAGTCTGATATCAAGCCCAGTTTACTCTTTATGATGTCATTTTCTTTTTATGGAGAAAGCGGGGGGTGAAAGCTCAAGGCTGATATGGGACCCAGGTTTGGGGGTAATCTCCATTGATCTCTGGAATCATGCGTCTAATGACAAGAGCGAGTCTCTCTTTTTGAAAAGTGATAAGTGTGCAGGGCAGTCCCACTAAACATTTATGGGTGTCATTCCTGCTTTAGTCTGGGCCCCTGCTCTGTAATAGCTCTTAGCGTCATGTAACACTTCTACGTGTGAGTGAATGCACAAATGTGTCTGAGACCGTGCTGAGTAAGTTTACGCTAGCCGTTAATCATTGTCTGGGCCAGCTGGCTGTAGCCACTGGGCAGGTGGGCCTGTCAGGTTGGTAGCCTCAATCATGCAGCACTGAAACCAGAGCCGTCAGGGACGACCATGCCCCTGGTGTCTCTCAAGTCACTTAACAAGTGCTATTTTGACTGATTCTGTAGATAACAGTCCAGTGTGTTGAGCTTGCCTAAGAGCGGTGATTAAATCCCAATAAACAGACACACAGAATTGAAAAGAAAGACGTGATGTTTTTATTTTGTCTCTGGTTTTGTAACAGTGAAACATTAGTTGGATTAATTCACTAGCCTGTGGAATTGGATATCTTTCCCCTGTACTGTAAATATCGTCTTGACAGAGCGCTGTACTTTAAAGGGAAATTCCAGTATTTGTCAACTTGGCTGTTACTCTCATATTTTTGTCCATTATGACTACTGTTTATAATAACATTTTATTCCATTGTAGAGATTTTGAAAACATGGACTCAAACAAAGATGTTGACAGGGAGTTTCAGACTCCTACATCTTTCCAAAAAAATTTAATTCAACAGGAATCATCTCACACATTTGTCTCTGAGTCTGACCGAAAGCTGAAACAAAGACCAGGAGCACAGGAAACTTCTGTAGCTGTTGTATCAAACTTACCAGCTGCTTTACCTACTGCTTTCATGCACGCACGCCTGTGTGAGGTTGTGGCTTGCTTTCAAATGAGCTTGCATGCAAGTAGAGAAGTTGTAGCAAACACGAGACAAAGGTTTGTGTCTACAGGCTTCCAAATTGCAAAAGTAAAAGTAACACACCGTACAGTGTTCATTGCCTGCTACTCAACAATAAAGCTGTGGCCAATTGCTTTGCTGTGCAACTGTTGTGCAATTTGCTACAGGGAAGTGTCGGAGATGATTTCTGATAAAATAACGTCTTTTGGAAAGCTGCTTAAGCATTTTTCTTGCCAAAGTCAGCATTTCCCAAATATCCAAAACAAATGAGGTGAGTAAAATGTTATCACGATCAGTGGTCATAATGAACAAAAAAAAAAAAAATACCCAGATTGAAAATTACGGAAATTTCCCATTACAGCTACAACATGCAAGTTCTGGATATCAAGATAGCGCTCGCCTAAGACTCATAAGTGGACCGCTCTGCTCCTCCCACCCCTCCCTTTCGCTCCTCCATTACGCTCCGCCTGGCCCTTCACCAACATCCTCGTCGTGTTTGCTGTTTCAGCTATTGCAGGAATCAGGAGCCTGCTAGCCTGTGAGTCAGCCATAGTGACATCTTCCTGCTGCTACACATTCCTCATGTAAAGGTCCTCCACTCAAACCACCCTGACATTTAACTAGCTCATTGATGGACAGAGGGTCAGGGGTGTTTAGCATTTTCCACTGTAAGTTAACACTGAAGAGAGGGAGGGCACTATGCTGCCTGTTCTTCCATCCATCGCCCTGAAGTAGCTCTGACAGGCAAGCATCTGTGCCCCCGGGAGCTGACAAGTGTCCCACGAACCAGAGAGGAATGGTGGGACCCTGGATTAGCACTGTGGCCCACAGTGAGGATGTTCTCAGGGCTGTGAGGTTGAGGACAGTTTGGGGCATTGTGGGTTACAGTTGTATTATGTCCCAAGTCAGGAGTTTAATACACATCCGACTGAAACAGATGCTGATTTACCTGGATAACCTTCCCACATTGTTCATTTAAATAATATTTTTTCCAAAGCTCAAAAACAATTTAAAGGTCACAACACACTAATTATTTTTGTTGACTACTGTAGTTCTTGAGTAACAGGCTGCTCCTCTCTAATCATTCAGTCATTAGAGGGTCTATGTAATAAAGTCAGAGAGTAGAGGGTAGATGTGTCATGTCTTGTTTGTTTAATCCGTCCAAAAAAAGCGAATTGGAAAAACAAGTGGGTTTTTTATGTGGGCTACATGCTGAAACTACTGGTCGGGCATAGGGACTTTCTGGACTCTTTTTGTCATTGTGAAGTTGCCAGGCAACTACACAGAGCCAGGCTAGCTGTTTTCCCCCTGCTTCTACCATTTATGTGGAGCTAGGCTAACTGCCTCTTGGCTGTAGCTTTATACTTAACAGACAGATATGATGTCAGTCCTCTCATCCAACTCTCAGCAGAACGCCACAGTACTTCCCAAAATGTCAACGTATTCCTTTAAACCAACAAGGTAAATGCTCTGTGTGATTTGTGTGCCACCTTACCTGTTATACGCCTTCAGTAGATATACGCATGAATACAGTATGTACACAAACAGTAGTTTGTGACACACATGAAAAGTCACTACCGTGTTGCGATGTGTTGTGTTGTGGGCTATCACAGGATGAGTGATTTAAGTCAGCAATGAATTAGCAGCTCCAGTGTGCTGGGAGAATGTTGGTACAGTTTATAAACGGCTTGAAAACAAACCAGCCTGGCCTTTCTTCAGTTTCACACGGCCATCAAACTGCCAGGTCCAGGAACAGACATCTACCCTTTAATATCTCCTCATCCCTTGCTGTGCCAGTAAATTCTCTAAAGAGCAAAGACTTCTTTATTGCAAACTTTTAGTGTTACACCGACAGCTATCGCAGCCCTCTTCTTTTTCTCAACTTCCACGCATATAGTAGCAGCTCTTGTAAAATCTTCAAGAGACATATTAATTACACACTGTGATTGTAATGTCAGTGAAATTTTGGTTGAGAATATGCTACAAGAGCCCTTGATAAAAAATCTTGGGTTTGGACACAGAGTAGCACATATTCCTCTGCACGGAGATTGTTCCTTCACCCTCATTTCAGCAGGAATTCGCCACAACTCACAGCAGTTATAACTCACCCTGGGCTTGATATTATCTCCTGGGCTCGGTTTCTCTGCAAAAGTTACGCTGAAAATTGCAGTCCTGTGTAATGAGAGTTGAGGGTGTCACAAGAAATCACAGTCATAAAGTTAGGTGCTGTAGATTATATTGACAGCATACACACATGCACATTGCACACATATTCACATCGCTCTCAGCTCCGTTTTCCAGTCTCCTGTTTAGAGCTGCGTTCCTGCGGGCAAGATTCATAAAAATGCCTGTGACAACACATCCTACTTGGCCTTTGAGACCTACATAAGTGGTGCTGTGCTTAGGCCAGTTGGGTATTAATAGCTGGCATGGGAAACATAAATTATTGCTCTCTTACCAAAAATGTCATTCAATCCCTACTCCTACTTGTCAGGCTTGTCCTCTTGAACTGCTCAGTAAATCAAACCATATGTTCTACCCCACAAAATATTTCAAATCCACAGGCTCCGCAATTGCCAAATCGACTTATCAATCAAACCACCTGCCTAACAATTTGAGGAGAGGAGTAATTGTTTCTCTAAAGGGGGTCTGTGTCATCCAGGCTGTCCTCTGTTCTGTAACAGGCGTCCACTTTCTAACTATTAAATATTTAATAAAGGCTCTTTATGTCTCTAAGGCATTCATTAGCTGCCACATCCTGTTGTCCAACCTGTCACAACACCAGTGTTAAAAACAGACACCCAGGGCCTATTTTGAGCTGGGTTGACCTGGGGGGGGGGGCAGTTGAGGAAGAGGGCACAGTGTGAGGGAAAAGACTGGCATTGTGTGAACATGAGATCACAATGCGACTAGCATGGCCTCAGCTGCAATTCACACACTTGGCCCTTCAGTGATTACAGTGGCCATCCTGACACATGAAAAAGATCAACATCGGAAGTACAGTGTATTCGACTTAAATCAGCCGGTTTGTATGCTTGTATGAAGCCAAACTGTAATCAGATGTGTTATGGACACTTGGTGCACAGTGGGAGATATTTCACCAGTTATCCGGTTAACCATCAAGCTACTTTAGTTAACACTGTTGCTATTAAGGGTTGTAGTCCATGAGTCACACTGATCTTAATTTTCCCCCAATCATTTTGAGATACATTTAACTATAACAGCTGTGTTTCACGGTTTACTAATTTCTAGATATTTGAAAAAGGTTGATTGACCCAAATCATTAAAAGATATATTTTCCCACATACCTGTAGTTGTAGCCTGTATAACATACCATATTGTTTTCTTTTTTAGAAACTGGGTGAACCCAACCTTTTAAAGTACAACTTCAGTGTCAAATTAAGTATAATTTAACGGTTTTGTTTACTAATGAAGTTTGACGGTGACATGTTTTTTGAGATTATTTCAATGCAAAAACTTCCATTCCTTTCTGTAGGTGAGCTATTTGGTGACAGGGAATTGGAAAAACTGAGAAAGAAAAAACAGACGAGGCAAAACAAACAAATTCATTTTAATGTTTACTGTGAAGGGAAGGGAATAAGCTGCCATCGGCTGCATTATCAGCATTTTCTAAAACTAGAACTATGTCTGAACTTAGGCGTGAAACACACTTCCTCTGAATTAATGCAAAACGTCAGCTTTAAAATAAAAATTTTAAAATACATGGAAAGCACAGTCTTACCCCCGAATGATCATGTCGCAGTTTATATGAACTCTTAAAATCATTACTCTGTCAAGTACAGAGAGATCAGACAGGTTAATATCTGTATCCCACAAGAGATTTTGTTCCCTCCAAACTGTTTTAAAAGAGCCAACCATGATCTGGTCTATGGGAAATGAGGGGTCGTTTTAAATGCAGTTAACAGTAATGGCACCCTGGGGAATTCTTTACCTAAATATGATTTAGTGATAAATGAACTCAAATGTGTCGTTGTCCTCCGGTCCATGTGTAAATCCTCTCGGCATCACTGCTGAAGCGGGCACGAGAGTAGGAACGGATTCCCTCGCTGGCCTGTGAACATCTGCTGGGCCATTTAGCCAGCTAATAGATCAGCCTGGAAAGAGAGGGGGAGAGAGAGCAGAGGTGCAGGTGTTCCCGGCCAGTGCCAGAAGACATCAAACCAAAAGCCCAGGCCAAATCCACCAGAGCACAAGCTGAATGACTAACAGCCTCTCACAGATAATAAAACAAGCATAAAGTTTGCTCAAGGTACAGGTGGGGCTATTTTGCACCATACTCAAGAGAGACCAGGCACCGGCCCGGTACAGGGAGAAAGGTAATTGGTTGCATATGGGAGGAGGTAAATGAAAGTATTTTGAGAGTATCTCTGTGGAATACCTAATGGGGACAGGACAGAAAAGGAAATTAAAAATTATTTGAAGCAGATGGACTGTTCTTTGAGTTTTTCAGGGAAATTTATTAGTGCCGTGAAAGAAATGTGTCTGTTTATTTTGTGCTGCCATGAAATGAATGGCCTGCTGAATTGTGCTTGTGTTAGTTTATGACTGCCTGGTCATTATTCATCATTTAGACGGGATTTGTTATCGATTCATGATTTAGCGTGATTTATTGGTGCTTGTCAGGTTTCATTCAAAATTCCACCAGTTTTATTTCAGCAGCAGGCCAAGAGTTTATGAAAAATATAAACAAAGTTGGGCGATATGCGGATATAGTTTCATTTGTACCTTATTACATAAGAGCCTTGGCTGCATTCAAACCATGCTTCACTGTAATTCATTTGTTCCTGTTATTTCCTTATTGCCAACAACAATAAAATAAAATATTCTAGAATACATATAAGTCAAGAAACACTTTGTAATGGAAATGTTGATCCGAAAAAAAAAAAAAAAATTACCTCCAAGTTCAGACACTGTTTAAAGTTCATTGTGGTCAGCTAGGAGCATAATATTAACAACTGATCAAGACCAGCAGTTATGTATTATTAGCCTGCCCCGAGAGGATTCGTTAAGAAGCTGTTTTGTTCCAAGAGCAAGCATCATTAAATCCACCGGCTCTGGATGTCTGGGAACATAAAGGTTAGCACTGATATTAACCCAACATATGGTTCAAATTTGAAAGAAACATCTCAAGATTAAAAGTCTCACAATATAAGGGGGTCAGCTCAATCTGTTACAGTGGTATACATTCTGTTGTACATTTAGCCCTACTCATGAGTTAACCTTTAATTTCCCCGACATGGCTGTTAGAATCATATTCGCTGTCCCCTCAGTTCTGCTCTTTTCTTCATGAAGATTAACAAGACCACTGTCACCGACGCAAAGCAGCCGAAACCAGGCTCGGCCAATAACCCTCAAATTGCAGAGCCAGTAGTTTCACACGTGCGGTTAAAATTCAACCTGCACCAGCAGTAAAACTCAAGTTATAACTGTGGTAGCAGATGAGCCAAAGAGTGCTATCTACAGGCACGGAAAATAATAGATGCTCCAAATTTGGCACCTGCATCACCTGCAGGCAAAGAGCGTTACAAATGAACAACTGTAGTTGGCGACATCGACGTGTCTACATCTGCAGGTCCGAGCTGCTGCCTCCTTACCGGCAGGTGCTGCAGGTTTGCACATGTAGGACTGTTCTGAAAATAGGTCTTTTACACAGCAGACATTCTGGCTTAAGGAAATGCACAGGTGTCACAAACAGCATAAGCGACGGCTGTGTTCTATTCAAGTGTTACTGTAAGCCTTGACAGTGCGACAGTGAGCCTGCACGCACGGTACCAGCACCCTGAAACTGAGGCAGCTACGTGGAATTCAGCCATCGATAATTTTGATTATTTACACCTGTGTTTTTCCTACAGTGACATGTCAGAACGTCTTCCATGAAAAAAAGCGTATCACCGAACTGCTGAAGAATGTGCAAGCGGCTGAAAATGAGTAAGTGAGTTTATGAGTGAGTTACAAAGTGTTGCTGATTACACATTTGAACTGTAAATTGTATGTCAAGCTATGACAGAGTTGTGTTGTGCTACCCTTTACTGTATTGTTAGATAACAAAGACATACTCTACGCTAAAGATTATGCCTAGAATTCAGGACAAGTGGTGAACCAAAAACATACCATACAACTTTGTTAAGACCAGATGTACTGTTGGCAGTATGAAACCTTAAAAGACTTTTCATTTATTCACAGTAAAAAAAAATGCACACACATAAAAAATAAGAGACAGGCAGAGATGTCTCAGTCTGAATCACTCGCCTCCTCTCCATATGGGCTCCTCGGAGCTGCAGGCCAAGAAGGGAGATATGTTGTGAGAATTGTGAGAACAAAAACAATTCTCACCTTGAGATAAACAAGAGGCATTACCGAGGCCTGCTCCCTTCCTGCTGTGCTCAGCGAACTGTTCCATCCAGGACAACCAGGAATTAAACCAACAGTGGAGTTCACCCACTGTCAGTATAAATAAAAAAACAGATCCAGTGAGTTCTGAAAAAGCGGTGCATAATTGGATTTGATGTCTGTGGGCATAGATGAGACGACAAAGTTGGAAGCAACAGAACAAATAAAACAGATATTTGAAGCTAAAATCAAAGAGAGATAGAAATCATAAACTTGTTTGCATAGTTGAAGAACAGCTTTGTTCTCTTGGAAAACAACAAAACCATCCAAAAATTATTTTGTTTGGCGAGGCCCTAAATGTCACGCAGCCTGAAATGGTTATGATCTTCAGAACAATTAGCATTTCACTTATCAGACCCATATTAAGTTGGGTACAGGGCAGGTACAGCCTGGTGGTTTGAACGATTATGTACTTGTGCGATTATACTTCGAGGTGCATTAAGCAGACACACTCTCACATCACGGGACCGTGACTGTTTCATCTGGATCTAAACCGAGCTGTACCTCTCAAGTCTCAGATCGACACAGCTGACGGAAACAAACAAAACCCCTCCTGACAGCTCAAAAGCCGTTCTGTGTCTGTCTGAGCTTAGTGACGCTCCACGAGCTAACACATGGTAGAGGAAACAATTGCTTCATTAGCAAGAGGTGAAATAGTTTCAAAAAGACCTCGTTCGCTGCGCTGAGGAGGGAATTAATAGGCTCCAGATTGCTGCTTCAACTGAAGTAAATTAAGCTCATGGCTGACAAAATCATTTGGTGATAGACCTTCTTCGCTGTGTTTTATAGGTCTTTGGCATCACTGACCAAAAGGGCAGTGACTGTTACGAATTACGGATTGACCCCCATTAGAATGTAAAATGATGAAAATTATTTTAATTGAGGATAAAGCACTGGGGAGTTGTCAAATCAAAAAGTATAAATCTGATCAGAGAGCACATGTTACTACAGTGACGCTTACTGTGGAACAATTATAATGATGTTGCATTGACGATAATTTGTTACTAATGCCAAGAGAGGTTCAAATGTGGAGCCGCTGTAATTTGCAGATATAATAGAGAACATGAATGTATACCATTAAATTAAAGCTATTATCCTTATTTCTACTGTTTCACACCCCATTACTGAACTACTACTACTAATTTTTGAGCAATAGCCATGCAGTGTGTTAACACTCATTGCCTCTCTGTGATTTTTTTTTTCCCCATGCAAGATTCAAACTGCGTATGAAAAAAAAAAGGGATTAATAGGAAAAGATGCACGCATGAGGTGGAGGTGAAGTGAAAAACAAAGCCAGTACATGAAGACATTTAATATCAAGGAGAAAACAAAACTGAATCACTCAGTTCAGTATTACCATGCCAAATGACATTGTTAATGCTCTTCTTTTGTCTTTTTTGTTTAAAAAAAAAAGCAAAAAAGCTCTGATAAACCCACTCTTCTCTACCTGCCCAGCGTCGAAAGGCAACCAGGCCAAGTTAGCAACTAGCTGGTGAACAGAGTTGAGTATTTAGAAGCTAAACAACCACATATTTCCCTCAGGAGTTGGTGAAGGCCAAAACAGAGCTACAAGGAGGGTGAATGTTGGACTCACATACAAGGTAGCAGAAGCATAACTTCAAATGAATGCGGATGTGGCTCCATGTCAACTGAATGTGTAAATAGGCAACTGTTTGACAACGCGTTCGCCCGAACAACTTAATCAGGCAGTAATGATAATGTTTTCTTTATCGCTTGTTGTGCAGTCCCAAATGGCCAAAGAATCAATTAACGCACGTTTAAGGATTGTAACTTTCATGTCATCTGGCAACTGCGGACAATTTTCTTAACACTACATCTTCTTGTCGTTCTATAATTCCATACATCACTTGACAGTAACTTGACACCTGTCATTCAGATTTTAAAACTTGCAATTTTCCAAACTCTGGCTATTACTGAAGAAAGTGGCATCCTACTAAGAGGATGCCAAGCATCAAGTTAAGAGTTAAAGTTTCATCAGGAAGGTTGCAATTAGTTACAGTATGTGCTATTATCCAACCCTCCCACTATCCCATAATGAATAAGAGGCTTGCTTGAACCGAAGTGGCATGTCAGTGGGAGAGCAGGGTTTTGTCATTGTAAGGGATGCCAACATACTTAACCCCACCATTTTAGACATTAGCTTCCACCACTGGAACTCCAGAGAGGGCTGCTTCTGGAAACACTTTTCGTACCCAGTCCGCTTATAGCCTCTCCCTCTCTCCCCCCCTCGAACACTTGGCAGAGAGGAAGACCTTATGATTATAGCAACTTTTGTTTTTATCCTCACCGTGCTTGGATGGGTTTGAATTTCTAAGAAGTTCAAGATGTGGCAGGCAGACGGAGAGATAGCGAGACAGAGTTAAGGTGAGAGGGGAAAAAAAGCAGATTAGAGAACAAGACTGTTTGAACAGAAGAGTGTAATGTAGTAGTCAGGATGGAATCTGTCACTCTGCTTATTGCACGTTGATGACTCAGGGTAGTTTCAGCTGTAAGCAGCGCCTGATTTATGGACAGTCGGTGAACTCCTGCGTTCAGCGAGGTAGGGAGGAGAGGGAGATCACTGCCCCACAACCGAAACAGGGCCTCCTTTTTTTCAAGAGAGCAAAGAGAGAGAGGAGGGCTGAGAGAGAGAGAGAGAGAGGCATTTTTCCCAATCATGCCAGACTGCTTTGCACAGCAATTAGCTGTGTCCTCATTTAGTTTGCCCCGTCCCAAAGGGTAATGAAAGTCATACATCATCTTCAGGGCCTGCTAATTATCCAGCTCAGTTGCAGGTAAGCTTTGTAACCATGAGAAGGCCCTGTCACCCAGATATTTATTGCTCTTCCAATAAGCGGGCAAAAAATACTCTCTTGAAAGGTTACCTGTACCAGGCACCTCACATCCTTGACATACCTTTTCGCAAATGTGCTAGTCAAAGGGGAAATGTCTTCATTCCACATAAATCATCTCTTCTGGTGCGGCAACAAAATGTTCAGACAGAACACTGCGCAAGTGCTGGAAACCAGAGAACATAAACATTTTGGGGGTCAGCTTGTCTGTGTTGATTTACATGTGGATGGTTAATGGAGGAAACACAAGTGAAATACTGTACTATGTAACAGTGTGGCTGGGGGACTTTGCCTGCTCCTGCCTTTTCAGTACCTATTATTGAGAGACTTGCACGTTTGTAATCATGCTGCTCAGCCCTGATGTGAATTACAGTTTCCTTGTCACACTAAACATACTTAGTTGGATAACAACACCAAATATTTGCAGATAATCTTGACTTGAAACTAATGAAGACAAAATACAATGGAGTATACTTAATCCTAACACACCTTAGTTAAGTTTGAATAAATGAAAAGTATAAATACATTTTACTCACATCTGTGTAAAATGTATTTCTTTTCTCCAATTTTGTTCAAAAGCAATTAGCAAAGGGAAATATTCTAATTGTATGATCAGCACCAAAAATGGCTGAAAAGATACAGTTAGTAGTCACAGACATACGAAAAACTTGGGGTGTACCTTTAGGCACTCTATACTGTATAAGGCTGAACTTGCAAAGAATATCCACAGAAAAAAAAGATTGTACACGTATATGGTATAGTCTCACAACATACTATTATTTGAGCAAATGAGAACTGGTGAGAACTGAAGAAAGACAGGCAGGAGATGGTGGATACAAGGTGAACAAAGAGGCAGCAGAAGACAGAGTATTCACTGCCATCATGGCTAAGATGACATTACAAAATCCAGTGTCCTGACATGTTTGGATGTTTGGGCCCACATCCGCTGTCACCTACATACTGTGTACAGGTAGGGAATCTGTCTTGGTCCACTGATTGTGGCCTTCATTCCTTTCTGCCTTCCTGCTGTCATCCCCACCCCGCCTTCCTTTCCACCGTGAGCCTGGCAGCTAGTGTAGTCTGGGTATTGGAGTCTGGAGAGCACAGGGTGAGAGTTAGAGGCAGAAAGGAGACTAATTGTCAAGGTTATGCCTCGGAAGATGATTGATGCCATGCTGGGCTTTCCTGTCAGCCTGTCAGGAGGCAGGAATGTTTAATGTTCTCATTATTGGTTACGCTGTTGTGTATATTTCTCTGTCAGCGCTGCCGAACCATCTGAACTGCCAAAGCACTTCAAAGGCCTGCAGGTCATTTATCTTCCCCTGACGCTCCCAATGCTCAGCCTCAGCTGAGTGCCAGTGATTTGTTATGACTTGAGAGCTGGCTGACAGACAGGTCCTCTGTACGGAGGGGGAAAAAAGGAATCCTTTTTGTCACACTGTGAAAACATCAATGTTCCCGTAATGGGCTACAACTGTCAGTGGAGGCCAGCACCTGACAGTTGTGTGGCCCCACTAATTTGCAGTCCCGGTGACTTGTACTCTTCCCAGTTTAGATTTGGTTATGGTGTCACACACAAACAGGCCGCCATCTGTTGTTCACCGCCGTAGGGAGGGCGGAGGAGAAGAGGGAAGGCTATGCTAATTGAAGACACCTCGTCATTCCGTATTAATCATCAAGCCTACCCATCCTTTCTTTTGAAGTCATGGCTGAGCAATGAAGAGAAAAATAACTGTGTCTCACAAGAAGACAGGGAGGAAGATATGGCTCAGGAACGCTGTCCAGAACATGGGTGAAAATAGAGAGAAGGGAGGGCAGAGGATAAGAGATAGAGGAAGAAGGTTGGGAGGAGGGAGGTCTAACAGAGGGGATGAAAGGAGGCTAGAGGGAAAGAAAAGGAAGAGGTGAGGAAAGGGGAGGGGCATGGGTGCAGCGAGAGAGAGGGAAGAGAAGAAAATCAGATCTTTGTTTCCTTTCCCAGGCCATGACATGATTAATCGTTTTCTTCTGATCTAATTTTGGAACATGAAAAACAGCACATTTGTCTTGAAGAAAAATGATGTGCCGCACACTGCAGATGGAAATTTCAAGCCCCGAAAAAGATTAAAGTGAAATTCCACTCCTTAGACCTAATCATGAGTTGTACATTATACTGTCGTCTTAACCAGATGGTGGGTTTGATTCCCCGGACCCTTCCTCATATTAATGAATGCTAGACTGTTATATTTGACTTTGGTAAGTGAAATGTCTATCAGGCCTAATGGACTGCCAGCCAAACTAACACACTCTGCACCTCTTTCTGCTCGTCCTGCATTTTTCATGCTGTAGACTGGTGCTCTATGTAGAACATTGTGCTCCCCCCTTCCATTTCTCACAGTGTTGTCGCCCGCACTGCCTGCTAAATATTTTCACACAAGAGGGTGGAGAACAAGAACAAACTTGTGTCCACAGCTAATTTCCTCCCATAGGTTAGGGCCATAACTCTGGACTTACAAGCGTCACCTGGGGCAAGCAGGGATGGCAACTCAATAGTAATGTGATTAAGCTTCCAGTCAATATGACTGCACACACGGCAGTATGTTAACCAACCTAATTATGAGAGGGGTGATAAAAGGAGAGGAGCGGGTGGCCGGGCATTTCATCTCTGCACACATGTGCCCTGCCTGTGTGTCCTTCCTTTCCTACCCAGACTGTCGCACATTTGGAGACCCGCATACACACACACACACACACACACACACACAAAGAGTCCTGTATTTCACTTCAGGAAGAGCCCATTTCTCACTTGCCACAGACGGACTGGGTTGCACAATTAGTTGTAGCAAACTACCCACTTAAAAACTGGCCTCTGTCTCTAATGTTACATTTTCAGAGAAGAGATTGATCCATCTGTTGCGTAACATGTTGTTAGGACATTATATTCCCATTCGAGTAGGATGATGACATTGCACAGTATTTATTAAGTAACATTGATACTATTTTCAGTATCTGCAGGACCCTCTAAGCTCGATTGCAAAACAACTGGCATCAGCTTTATTTAATGTTGCTATCCATTATTCTTTTGCTCCATCTATTTACCTTAGGAGAATAGTCCCAGCTCGTGAAAATACATAAACCAGACTTTGGATTGTTGTGTGGGTCATTTTGGCTGCCGGTGGAGTACTCGGAGGTCTTTTCATTCCTTTTCATGCCTAAGCTAGCTCTGCTTACATTTTTGTCTCATAAGGTAAATCAAGTGTAATACTGTCCACTTTCTAGTCGAGCTATGGCTTTTACTGGACAGGCAGAACTGTAAAATCTGGTAGTTGACGAACTCTTGTGGCAGGGTGCCACTCTCTTTGTTTGCTATATATAAAAAAATGCAAATGTTTGGAGGAAAATCTATGAACAGGGAAATGACCAGGGGGCTTAAAGGGAGGGCGCCAGCACAAAACTTTATTCATGAATATGCCAGGCGCAAGCTCAAAACAACAGCCCCCTGAAACTCGAATGGCGCCGCATAACCACCAACATGAACGGAGGGAGACGGAGAGAGCACAATGCCAATATGTCACACGCTAAATAGTTTTAAATTAGAGCCTGTATGCGCCTGTTGGAGACTACATTCATCATACTCAACGTTGGTCTGTTTCTTGCAAATCTGGCAGTAAGAGCTTCCACATGCCAGTGTCGGCGCTGGGGATAAACAGAATCGGGTTATCAGCAGAAGTTTACTTGTCTTTAATCAGCCTGTAGCTAATTACCAGGCTTCCACACAGCGTGGCCATAAGTCATTAATCATACAGGGCGTCTGGGAGCTCTCAGCTTTGTCCCGGACCACTGCAGCAGACAGGAGCTCCCTTTTCCATGATGGAGCTCTTTCCCTCTCTCTCCTTCTCTCCCTGTCTCCTTCAGAGCGGCGATGCCTCCAGCAGCAATGGTATCGCCCATTAGGGTGTAAATCACAGGCCTCGTCATAGATACCCAAACAAAGGCCATCTGTTGTACTTCCTGTTTCTCTTCTCAGAGGCCTTCCCTATGCCTCTCTTACAAAAGATGACTTCAGCATTACTTAAACAAAACTCACAGCGAAATGCATGTGCGCATGCCAAAACGTGCTGCATTTGTCTGTCCTTGTTGGCATGTCTTGTCAATCAACAAATTGACGCTGCATGATGATGTCAGTGTTTTCGTGGCAAACTCACTTGCAAGTTAGCTTGACTGACGTTAGGTTCAATCAAAAGTTGCCGTGGAGAAAAGTGCGCTGGTAATATTTCGCAGTGAAAGTGGAGGTGAGAAATAAAATTGTCATTTAGTCAGACCAGGTGATACATCATTCTGTCTGCGCTGCAACACCCTCGCTCACCAGTGACTAAATGGGCCAGGGCTGTTTTCAAATTACAACACAGAGGTGCTGAGGTCTCCACAAGGATCCATCCATGCTGCTCTGACGGCAACATTTTTAATCTGCCGTCCATACCACTGAAAGGTTCATCCACATCTACGTGACAGTCCGAGACAGATTGCTCTGTTAAAATGTTTCCAGTGATTACATCTAACCGGCCAACACTATGCGCAAAATATGAGGACAACAGGAACGAGAAGGGGGAAGGAGATGAAGAACACTAACACAGAGAGAGCGAGAGCAGAGAGAATGTACACATACGAGCATCATTCTAAAGAAAAATATCTGAAAGGAACTGGCAACTGCAAAGTGAAGCTTTCAGTTGCTTTTCATGCTACTGCATGACAAACTCCCATGGTTGGCTGAACGTTTCCATCAACCAGGTGGAACACAATATCCCTCTGTGCACCTTGGAGGTGTTTCCCATCATGAATTACACACACATGCAACACGTAAAGGTGTTAAGTGAACTGTTTTGTGCTGGATGCACCCACTCTTGTCAGGAACCAAGAAAGGTTGCAATTTCTTCCTTACTCTTTAACTATTTTAGCACAAGGTTGTGAAGACAGATGGTGCGTCATGTAAAAGCAAAAGACCGGCATCAAATGAAAGATTGTTTAAAGTCAGAACTGCCAAAGCTTTATGCCCATCATTTATCTTGTTACCAATAGATCAAATTCACTTCATGGCAGAGTCATTAAAATGTATGAGAATGTAAATGGCTGAGTGACCCATTCATCTTGTTTAAAGTGGCAAATGTAACATGCTTCTCATCCCGGGTGATAAACTCATATTTCACTCTTTTATGAAGGATTCATTGTTGATGGTGAAACGTCCTGAATTTCATTACAGCAGCAGGTAGAGAGGCTCTGTCAAGGTACTCCTGTTGCAGTACAGCATGTGTAAATCACCGAAGCTGTGTTATGCTGAGGACAGACCAGGATGCAGTTTTTTTTCCAACAAACTAAAATCGGACCTCAACATTTTTTGCTCACAGCATTTAATCCAAAAATCACACTGAATGCTCAATATTTACAGCCATTTCACCCTTAAAAAAAAAAACAAGATAGCATGTGACATTTTTACTTCATGTGTTTTTCTTTGATGTCGTTTCCTGAAAAATAACATCAATCATTCTGATTTCCTCTCTAGGAGAAAAAGTACATGCGAGCGACTCCAATTTGGCTTCCCCAGCCTGAAAAGTTGTATTTCAAAAACCTCAGAGGACAAAAAAATGCAATCATGCCACTAAAACTCAATATTTCTGCTGGACACAGTGAGTGGTGAGTGAATCAAAGGGCAGGTCTTTCCCTCACACCAACCTACCCACCCACCATCACAAACACACACACACACACACACACACACACACACACACACACACACACACACACACACACACACACACACACACACACACACACACACACTCACACACATTTAAAGTGCTTGCATACACACAAGTACGGATACACACATGCTCCTAGACAGAAACATACACACATTAGTCGACAGGGCAGTACACTGAGGTGGTTTATGCTTCTTGTCAGTTGGAGGGCGTGATGAAGTAATGATTAATATGGGGGATGTTTGGAAATGTAAATCTATGCTGCCGTACAAATAAACCAGGGGGGTTTCTGGGGATGATTAAATGGACATTTCACAGTTGATTGAACATGCAAAAAGTCATCCATTTCCCCCTAACCCTGTAAACAGCAATGGCTACCCCCTTTCCTGTGAAGTATATGATGGTCGTTGTGGTTTTATATGCACACACAGGCCATTGAAGACGAATGAGTGGCTCAATTTATATAACCACTGGGATCTCCTGATTAGGTAATTTATATGGAGGACAGGTTTATAACATCTAACTCACCATCATGTCCCGCAACAATTATTTCTGAAATCAGGTTGTAAAAGCAGACAGTAAATTCAGCATTTTTCTTTTGCTGTCATCGTGGCTAAGATCTGATTTTCAATAAATCTTTTTTTTTATTTTTATTAAATGGAGGGCAATTACATCAAGAGAGGGAGACTTTCCAAATTGATCCGAGTATTGAAGAGTGGCATGTATAGTGTCTATCTAAGATTGCCCTGAGTGGCCTTGGTGAATCTAAAAAGCTTCCAATACATATCGTGCCCCACATATTTGAGAAAATGGAGTATTATCTCTTAATGGGACAGGAACTGATCTACTGAGGGTGAAGGTAACAAAGAATGTTTACACAGAATAACATAAACTCACATAGGAAGTATTGGATAAAGACTACAATGCCAGAAATGTGATCAATGCATGACAAATAAAGTGAAAGAGTGACAAACAACTCAAACAACAGGAGTAAACAAAATCGAGTCCGAAATTGCCATCAGATGTCATGTAAACTCCTGCTACCACAGTTTGCAAATACCAATAAACATACATTACAGCAAAGCCACAACACTGCGATCGCAAAGCCAAATATAATCACTGAAGGGCTCTGTGACTGTCAGGTAGTTTATTTTGCTGTTTACCCAGTGACAAGAGAGCTTTACCGTCATTGTTTCCAATGAGGAGATTGCAGTTGCAATAATACTCCAATCAGGTGCAGAGTGATCAAGACATATAAAAATAACAACATACACATTTGAAATATACAATACCAAATTTAACAAGGAAGAAAGTAATTATTTAAAAGAAGGCAATATGATTAAGATACAAAAATCAGTTCTGTGAAATGTAAATACAATGAGTTGTCAGACATAAATATACAAGGGTGAAATACTGCATGTACAACTGACACAGTATAACAGCAGTTCGAAATTTACAAAGTCAAAAGGTCATCCATGACTTAACTCATTTTATAGTTGACAGGAAAATACTTTGGACATTTGAATGTAAGTAAACATTGAAGTAAGCTATCTTGGGCCAGAGTCTTTAAGACCCAGAGGTGTTTGGCTGAAGCACAAAGAGAGAATTCCTGGACTTCAAATTTAATGTTTTGGGCAAGGCAGAGTAAAACTCAGAGACAAACTACTCCGTTGGTCAGTAGACCAGTAGACCATGAAGAATATATTCAGAAGCTACTGTGTGTTATTTTGTATGTTAGTGGTGTGTTTATTTTTGATTATTTTTGTATTCATTAAAGTGTTGTTAATGTTGAACTACAATGGGCCAATTAAAAAATCTAATTAAAACTTAAATCGAAATCTGGATAAAGGCATTATTATTTTATTCAATATTATTTTTGCTCTCATCAGTGATCAGATTTTTGGAAAGTCTAAAGAGATCCTCGTCAGCTTATTTTTCATCTGCACCACATGTACAAAGTTACAAACATAATTCATCTGTCTGTCATATTTCTTATTTATAATAAGGTAATAACATGCTGTAATTCTCTTGTTCACCTTTTAAACACAAAAGGATTATGAGTCGCACATATCATACAGCACTTCACAGATACTTCTTAGATTACTGTATGATGGTACCAGAGGAAAAAATGAAAAGAAAACATGCAAGTTCATTTAAAATTCTTTTAAAGTTTAACACTGTGGTCGAGCTTTCATAGCAAATGGATTCTGACATCTCTCTCAGTGTATGTTGGTTTGTTCTGGACAGCATTGGGTGAGAAGTGGATGTGTGCTATTAACAAGTCCTCTGGTTAGGGTCCCACCCCAGCATGGCTGCTTGTAAATGGCACTCTCTTATGGAGACAAATAACCCACTGCTTAGGGTTTCGATGAAAGGGGATACAGTTAGAGTACATAAATATAGCCGTAGGAAGCACCACTAACCATGTGATTCTCAAACGATAGACTTTTTGTGGCCAACAGCCAGGTTTCACTCCAAAGAGACTCCGCTACCAGAACGGCTAAAAGCTCACAGTATACAGTGTGTATAGTAATTAAATCTGTAGCAGAGCCTGGGCTCAGATAGTTTTCAACAAGCACGTTTAGCTGAACAGATGAGATGGATGAACCATTAAATAGCACACAGAAAATACGGGGACAACTGTGTGCTGGCTCTGCGATGTGTAGAAAGGCTGCAGCTTTCTCTTGGGTTTTCATGTGTATTTCAGCCAAATAGAGTCAAAGCGATGTACACAATTACTGTTTGTTGACATTTATGTTATGGATAGAAATAAAGAGCTTGTTTCCCCATTAGTGACTGTGCCCATGCAGGAGTGATCCACATATGATTGAATGGATGATTGGGTGTTGTAATGATAATTGTTATTAATTAAAAGTCGTTTTCTGGTTGTCTTCATATCTGAGAGGAAGCTTACAGGGAAGTTAGTAGTAGTGATGAGTTATGTAGTCTCTGTCCACGAATGTGATCATCTCTAACTCCTAACAACACACTGACAGTCATTGGAGCACTTCGCCATGAGACAGTGTATCACACAGCTCGTGGATCAAATTAGCAATCACAGCTTTTAAGTTCTCGAGATTTAAGGAGAAAGAAAAGCATTTTGCATCTCACATGGCTGACTGCCCCATCATCTTCATATTTGTTCACAGCTGTCACGTTGATTCCCTTTCTTTTTGCCAGGAACAAGGGGATATTGTTCTATCGTTTCAGAGTGAAAGCATGCAGGCACTCAACCTGTCGAAACCATGCCGGGCTGCGTTGAGCTCTGAACTGGAAAATGCTGGCTGCCTCCCTGCAGTTTTGGACTGTCTAAAGCAGTGGTTCTCAAACATTTTCATGTCACAGAACCCCAGGTAGACACACATTAGGCCATAGACTTTGCAGCAAGTGAAGTTTCTTCTCCCCGACTCCCAAAAGGTAAAATCTCTGCCACTGATTTACTGCTGAATAGTATAAAAGTCTGCAGTCTGTGTGCTACAACCATCATTCTGATACGCCCTGTACATTAGATAATTTTGGAGAATTTTAAATGCAGTAAAATTAATTTTCACCAGACGCCCCAAAACACCTATAACTTACTCTTAAGCGAAAGCACACTGGTTTAAAGGTAGATGAAATTAATGCCATTAGCAGTTGTGAGTGGAACACGTGTACAGTCATTAAAAAACTGGGTGGCTCAATTCTTATCAGAGCACATAATCAACAGGTGCTCTAAGGTAAACGCTCGGATGATTAATCGTTTGGATATCAAGTCTCCTTTCCACAAGAATATGCTCAAAATTCAACTGACTGCCAGAGACATTAAACATTAACAGAGAATAATATTTAAAAGAACAATGCCTTTTGATTGGCGTCATCCACGAAATCAAGTTTAAATGACATGCCAATGAATAATACCCTTCGGCTTTGTTTGCAGACTGGTCACCCACAAAGTGCTGACGGTGTGTTTCTTTGAACTGGCATTTAGACCGACAAACACAAATATTTGCCAAAATACAGACCCACTCATGTTTCATAATAGGGCTCCCACGTGAACTGAGGCTAAATAACAGGTCAAAATCTGAAACATCTATTTCTCTTACAAGCATTACATCAGATCATTCGTGTTACCTGTTGAGTCCTGGATCGAGGCCTATTCACAAACGCCTACAACGCACATAAGACATTCAGCTGTACTTTGGCTGCTTCTCGTTATACAGTGTTTCATGGCGCCCTGTTTGCAGTGAAGTACTGAGCAGCTTATTAATCAGTGCTGAGAGGTCTCACATCCATCCACACACATGGCTGCTTGCCTGTGGAACATTTTAAAGGCAAGCAGGTCTATACAACAACCATTAAAAGCACAGAGAGCCATATCCTCTAAATTATTTAGCTGGGAGAGGGTAGTAAATCAGTGTGAGTGTCATATAGTGAACATGGCACTTGCTGGAGTGAAAAATGCATACAGAGCAACTATTCACACATGGCGCTGAGAATGGTATTTAAAACCCCGTGTCGTCTACCATCTCTCCACAGCCCCGTCAACTTCAGTCACGACTAATTCATTGAGGTTGATTATGAAATGATCCATTTTGGGAATTTGTACAATTGGACTCTGCTGACTATTGAGCTTCTGTACACTGGAAGCGGTGAGTTATGTTATGTTTCAAATCAGTGCTTATCTGCGTTGTTATTTCAAGGGACAAGACAAGCAGAAAAACTCTCCAGTGCATCGTAAATGGAAAACTATTTTCAGTCTGAAACATATGATGAACAGAATACTGACTTAAAGCATTTTGTTGCAGAAATTGTTACGTTAGGAAAGCTTTGCCGAAATTTGTATTTTCAGAAATGCTAAAGCCTCAACACCCCAAACTAACATTTTGTAGTTTAGCCATAATCAGTCTTCCTTCACACAGTTATTCAAATATTCCATTTGTAATTTCTGAGGCAAGAGTTATTCCTGAACGTCAGTGCTTGAGATCTGGCTTGTTGACAGGCTTCACTGTGACTGACACACTCATCAAAATGAGAATCCTTCTTGCCTGGGGGAACTGTGATACCTGTCAAATGGTGGATATCTTTTAATGTTCCTGTCTCAAATGCGTGTCAGAGCAAATGCCAAGTCATAACATCAGTTATTACCTGGATGTTCAACGCCTGACTACTCTTATTTACCTAAGGTTTCAAAAGATCCCTTCACTTGTCTTTCCTGCTTTCTTTGTGGTGAGAATCATCTTTGTGACAGTTTTTCTATCTTCAAATTTTCAGTAGATTTCATCTGTTTATTTTTTGATTGACTCCTTGGGTGTGCGGCATGTGTGCATGTGTACGTAATGTGTGCTTCTTCTCTCATCATATTTAAAGCCCTAAAGGTTGATAACTTGCATTTGCCAGCTTCCATCTTAAAGAAAATTAACTATTACAGACTTCCACATCAGAAACACTCTGCAGGCTCCTGTGTTTTGTGTGACTTCCAGCTTACTCATGCACTGTCCGACTATTCAGCATATGACTGTCACAACACTGATGGCTCTCAAAAAGCTCTGTAACCTCAAGTCACAGAGTAGGGAGAATTTCTTGTCACATGAAACAGTTGAACTTAATATAAACTCTGGGGTATGTCAAGAATCACACATAAATCTTTGCTGTTTAAATTCTGTGCATTATACAGTATATGTGGATTAGTTTTTAAGCTTGTTATTTTGAGTCCCCTCCCTGCAGTCAGTTACAACCAAATTAAGTCAAAAATAAATAATCAGAAATAACAAAGAGGTGTTTCCTGGCCTTCCATTGCAGCAGCTTTGCTCCCATCAACTTCACTTCACAACGTGTTACTATGTACACTGCTTCAGACAACACAGGTAACTTCTTACAGATAGACTCTGTGCCATGTGGTCTGCAGCTGAGCTGCAATGTCCAGCTCACTCTCAGAATATCTGACCAGCCACAGGAAATGAAGATAGACACCAAAGGTCTTCTTTATCTGTCTCAGGGCATGGCACATTCGGACAGATGTAGATGGTGCTCTTACAAGGGGATATTTTCCACATACAGTCTTATTACCAGCTTGAGACCCCTCAGCATCAGGGCTCTGGTGTGTGCCCACAACTGCATGACTTAACTTGTACATTGCAGCACTGTAAAAGTCTGTTAACGTAATGGAGTAACATATTTTAATGACGAAATTGGTTAGCTCTAAATAAAACATGAGAACATGTACTAGAGCTACTACTAGTACTAAAATATGATTAATAGCTATTTTTTTATTGTTTATTCTTTAACTTGTTTAGTTTCTTGCAAATGTAATCACCTAAAAAATATGTGGTTGTTATATTGTTTAATCTGCTACATTTTTCCTTTTTGCAGTGGCATAATGTCCCTATATTCATAATATCTGGAAAGAAATACAAAAGAGCCTTTCTTGATTTTTCTAAGACTTCACGTTTTACACAGTAAAATGGCTTACTATTTTCAATAAAAGTCTTACTTCAAAAGAAAAATAGAGAAACCTGCTTGTTCAGCATATGGCCACCTATAATGTTTTCACTATACCTTCTGCAGGGTGGAGGACGACAAAAAAGGGAAAAAACAAATGGATCGTAGGTAATTTGAGGTTCAGTTTCACAGTTAACACTAAAATGCATTAAAGCAATAAAAGTGATGTGAGCCACCATATTTCCTGGGGCTGTGTTGCTGTATGTCTGGTCCAATTTGTCTCCCAGTCAGGCCCATTAGTCTACTGTGCTCCCTTCTTAATACGCTCGGCTCCTTCGAATGCCTCAGATCAATGTGTGATACATCGCAGCATCATCACTTACTGCATGTGGATGAGCTGAGAAATGTCCCCTTCTCCTATTATTTCCTTGGAGAAGTCTCTATTCAAAGTCATCTGGGCATAGGCAGGGAGAAGTAGTTTGGTTTGGGGTTGCCGGTGTAGAGGGGAGGGAATTGTTTGGTTCACTGACATGAATGAATTGCTGGAGTAATGTGGAGGCTGGTAATAGTTGAATAGTTTATATCAACGTGATAAATATAGCTCTCATAAATCACGTAAGTGTTATATATTGCTGTTTTTCACACTTGGCTCCAACCAGGAAACTCTGGAGAATATCACAGTGGATTGTGCACTTCCTTTTTTTATATACAGAAAGTTCTGGGTCTTCAGTGGTTCCTTAAATTGGATAATAGTTCTATGGAGTACCACCATTATACAAAGAACTATTAATGCCCCCACATGGTGCTTTACAGGTTTGCAACTGATTCTGTCTCTCCGAAAATGTCTTCTGAGGTGGGGCATTCTGCTCAGTGGTAAAGTGGAGGCAAAATATAACCATGTTTACTTACTGTGTGTCCTTCTTTAACTTATTCCATATAAGTATTGTTATAATACAGATATTGTGTTTCTTTGTTCCAAATGTAGTCGCCTTTTGTATCTAGAGGGAGGAATTTCAGCAAGGTCATCTAGCATAATCAAGAACTGATCTTACCTTGATGTGTTTAAGATAGTGGCAGTGGCGGTTTCTCTCTGAGGCCAAAGGAAGCCTGGCATCCCCATAAATATATTCTAATAAAGAAAACAAAATGTATTATTCCCACAGCTGTGTCTTTTACTGGGTTTTGCCATTTCCCTTCTTATCGAAATATTCCATTCTACTTTTTTTCCTTAGCTGGTGTAGCAAGCAAAACCGCAACCCTCTTCCACTGCGTGCACGGTGCATTACGACGTGTAGCTGATGTCCTCTGCTCTGTCCACATCAGTGAAATGCTCCCGCTCAAAGGAGGCCACCTTTGACTGTCCTCCCTTAGAGAAAAATTAAAATTAAAAGTAAAAGTTTTAGCCAATCAGATTGAGGCCAGGCTTGACCGATCTCAACACTGAATGTTCAATTCATCATTAAAAAAAAACAAAAAAAACAAGGGAGGCCAGGATGAACCTGCCTTCTCACCAACTAAATCCCTATCGTCATCATAAAAAAACTGCCTGCACTGATCTCCAACCAGCTGGCCAACTACACGTAGCACTGGCTGGCAGTTAGCAAGTTTGCAGACTGGATGGAGATCTGGTATTGGAGTTTCTTGTAAAAAAAATTAGATTACTAAAATTGCTTTTGAGTTGAACGGTAGACCTACCCCGAAACTGGACCTGACTCAGGGGAGACCTATGGGAAAAAGCTAGGTTTTTTTTATGATGGGAACTATACTAGAACTGAAAGGCTAACAGCAAGTGCAAAGCAAAACTTTCTTTTCTGCTGACCTTGCCTCTCAAGTTTCTTGAGCAACCCATGGAGAACAACAGGAGTCGTTGATCTCACAAACCTCTCACGGGCGATAGAGAGGCATTCAAAGTTCAAAAGTAATATTTCACCTGAACTCAAACTCAAACTTTTTGGATGAGTAAGGATAAACGAGGCACTGGATGAAGCGGCTGCAATAAGCATGACAAGGCGTAAAAAACAGGTGGACAATAACTGTGCAATACTAAAGAGACTGATTGTTGCTGTTCTGTATCTCGGCTGCAAGGGGTAGGCATTCCAGGGGCCACAGCGAGTCGACTAGCAGCTTTGTCAATAAAGGGAACTATGTGGAGCTAGTGCAAGCTTTTGTCGACTTTGATATGATATCTGTACCAAGCTGACTGTCTTACTCGGTTATATTTGCCATGTACCTCCACTGGATAGTGGTGTTAGCTAGCTAGCAAATATCCTAACGTAAGCTGAGTTAGCCTATCATTTAATGTTGATAATAGACCTTTTTTCACAGCAGAAATTTGGGCATGTCGTAGGAGGAAATCCACAGGTGTAATTGATAACATTTAAAAAAAGACTGCATCCCATTTAGGTGAGCTGATTCCAGGGTCCAGGTAATGTGCAACGCTGGCTCACTCTCATGGCCTGACCTTTTCCTGCCATGGCAAGTCAATATGACAGATTAACACACAATGTTTTGTCAGGATCCATCAGGCTCAGGTTGGGTAGATCAACTCTCAAGACAAAATGATAAATAAGAGCAGTGTGTCAGAAAGCAAAAGATTTTGATTTGCAGTCTGATGAGGAAATTTTGACAACATAAAAGGGGAGGGAAAGTTAGCAGCTCAGCCCACCCCCCTATGTGCTGGACCCAATGGGCACCAGTGCCAGAAATGTGATGCAGTTGTGTAACGTAAGTTTTGGTTGTATCCACTTCCCTTCAACTTGACTCAATCTAAGCCCACTTCAGTTTGTGATTTTCCCTGAAAATCCTTTTTAGAATGTTCCTGCGTTTTCTGCATCCAGCCTTTAGTTTTTATGCGTAGGTGGATAAAGCAACGACAACAGCTACGGAGCAAGATTTTCCACTACAGAAAAAGGTCAAAAAGCCAAATACTAAACACCCTCACTCAAAGCCACCACATGTTGTGGCACTGTTATTCACTGGTGGTGGCGTAAATAGTATTTAGAATGTATTTATCTCAGAAAAAAATTCTCCATCGAAACATACCCCAAGCAATACATGGCACACCAGTAATAATACATTTAGGAGTAGATTTTTCCTTTAAAAGTTATGTGATAGCATGTAGACTATTAGCTGTTGGCTAATGTTTCAAAAATATTACTGGGTTTCCTTGAGGGCGGTGTGAACTGTTTTAGTGTTTGCGGAGAACTCATAACATTCAGTATAGCAAGTGTCATAAAACAACATGTACAAATCTGCATTTCATTAGCTTTCATGCAGAGCACAGTCACTAAGATGCTCATTTTGTCCTCAAGCTAACTATTATTGTACTAGTATGCAAAGATTTTGAGATATTAGCAAGAAGGCTCTGGGTATATTTCATGTGTTTGTTATTTCTGCTTAAGTGTGAAAGACAAGTCCTGTCAGATGATGCCAGGTAAAAATTAGTTTCCCTTAACAAATGGAAACGACACTCGTTTCACATCTTACTTGCAACCATCTCAGTGTTATTTATTCATTATAAATTATTTATAATTAAATAATTGTTCCTTACATTAACTCTATATTTCAATGTATGTTCATTGTAATTTGCATCATTTCATTTTCATGTGGTAATTTTTAATGCCATTTGTGCAAGTGCAATATTTTATTTCAAAACCAGTTTTATTGATTTATCATCATCAGGTTATTTATTCTTTTTTTTTTTACTGCATGAGCTTAATATTTCAAACAGTCAGGTGGGATACAGTATGGTACATCTTACCAGTTGACAGATAATGAAAATAAAGAAAATAAGATACATTTTGTAAAAGATGTTATTCTTGAGCTTTTTGTTTGCATTGTATCAATCGCTAGGTAAGAAAATTGAACATTTAAACAGAACGGAATGATCATTCCATCAGTATTATCTGGGAATGACTGGCTGAATGACTCCACCTGGAATGACCAGACCTGTCTATCCAATAACATAAACAACTTTACCTTTGTTTTATATAAAGTAATCACATAGTTAGTTGATGTTTTTTTCCCAGGAGTGTAAGTTGTGGCCATTCCTTGGAAGAGACATCAAAAGCAAGAGTATTGCTTATCATTATATCTGCATCCAGACCTGGGTTTATGTAGTTAGTAAGCATGGGACTCATGGTAATTGGTGGCCCACACCCATGGAAATGACATCGTGTACTCATACTGTCATGTAGGGCCGGTGACACGCCATCAGGATTTACCCAAAGAAGGGAGAGGACAGCAGAAGACAGCAATTATGTGGTGGACTGAAACCTCAACCTGTCAAAAAAAAACTTGGAAAGAAAATGCCTTTATCTCAAATTAAGTTGGATGACTCTGTCTTTAATAGTCCACTGGGTGGCTACACACAAAGACACATGCTCTAAGATGTCCTGTACTGTATTCACACAGCTTCAAACAATTAGAATACCCTCCTGATTGTGTGTCGTAACACCCTGAAGACACAGTGCTTAGGAATTGCTGATTTCAAACGAAGTCGAAGAGCCCTTTGGAGCCAAGCCCATCCCTGACATTTTCTCTGCTTTTTACATTTATCAGTGACAGACAACAACCTCATCAGCTTGCATACTACTCCAACATACTCCATTAAGGTGCCTGGAATAAGGGTGCATTTCCATAAAATATTCTTTGTCAGGATCAGAAAATGGGCAAATTATCTGAACACTAAAACACCCCAGCGCACCGTAGATCCCAAAGCAGGCAGAAATGACCTCAATTAGGCTGTCTAAGCACAAGAAAGTGTCTCACTGGTTAGAGATCTGAGTGGCACAGATAGATCAACACTGCCACTTCTCTCGCATCACCTGGATGAGCACTTTACATTTGTAAATCAATGAGGAGGGTAACCACATGTAGAAGAGCTGGGAGGGATTCCTGTCTGCATTGGCACAGATTTTGAGAACCAAATTACCTCTATTACAGCTCTCAGTTGGGGACTGCATTCTAGGATCAATTTGTCAGAAAAGGGTGCTTTAACGTTGATGGATAAGACACGTGACCAGCAACAATGTTGATTTTTTTAATCTCCTGGATAACAGGCAGATTTAGTACCGATTTGCCTGAAGCAGTGGATCTGTTTACGACCACGGAGTACCTGCTTTGTTTCATGCTGCTCACTTTATGGCTTCATTACTACAGTCACAAAGCTGTGGGCACCTCAACAGCCCGTATTACCATAAATCACACACTGAGATAATGACAGTCGGGCATTCCGGCAACGATGACACCTTTTACTACAACTGGAGTGCGGAGGCATATTTGAGAAATTGGTATATGTAATGTACAGTCGTAGATACACATGAAGGCTGATATGGTCCCAAACAGAGGCCATTCTCCGTGGTATCTGAGAAATAGATGTATAATCAAAATGTATTTGAAAAGTAGCAATCTATACTTGTAAAACATAATTGCAAGTAAGAAATATCAAGTGCCCATTAAGTAAACACTGCAAACAATGCCAGTATTGATAGGTCTCTTTTTCCCATCACTGAGAGCTATAATATTGTAACTGCAGCCTGATAAAAACAACCACGCATACATAAAAGATTATAATCGCTCTTTGACTTATGTCTGGCATGGGGTTGAACATTATAGCAGCTTCCCCTTATTGACACAGCTGTTACCTAAACTATAGACTTGCCACTGCAGACGACGGCATGTCTTTATATTGTGCCACACACCCACTAATGACAGCTTCAGTGGTGGTAATTCGGTTGGGCTGAATATGGGGTTAGGTGCGTGAGTCACGTCCTGGACTCCCCACTTTGCCAGATGTCTTGCGAGGTTTCCTGCAATGTCTGTCTCTCTCTCTCTCTGAGGATGAAAGTATGTCCCAAGAATCCAAAATGGCCGCTTTAGGTCATGACCAGGAATCTAAAGAAGAACAATGTGTTTTTTAAAATACCTTTTACATTTTTTAAAATTATTTAGTGAATGTGTTTTGTGCTGTTTGATGCAGATTAGCTGGTTAACAGTGATGTACATTTTTGAGAACATCCATTCAGCAAAACAGGCAAGAGCAAAACTCTGAGGCAGAGGAATGAGCAATTGTCTTCATTAAGGAATGGAAAGATTCCCTTTATAATGTTAAGAATATGTATAACTTAATATCTTCTTTAATAAGACTATGAGTTACAACCTCTCCAAAATTGTCTTTAAAGTGACAACTCCCTAAACCCTTAAAGTCATAGAGTAAAGTTTTTGCCTCCACAGCGCAATATTTGCAGTTTCAAATTCAGACCAGTTTTAATGCGGAAAGGCTCTGAACCCATGTAAAAATCCTTGACCTGACACTGTTAATGTTCACTTTGCCAGACCAGGCACCACACCTCCCTTAAACTTCAGCTCGCTGACCTGTGTGGCCCCTCGGGACCCTCACCAGACCATTACCTAATATGGTAAGTAAGATCCCCGTTGAATCCATAAAATCATAATGAGCAGGTTTATAAGCAGGGTCCACTTAATGTCACTGTTTATCTAAAACTATGTAAATGATCGAATCCCTAAATGTAACATTATGATGTGGTTTGATGTACACGTCTGTTCTGCAGAGCTCCATGCGCGCATAAGGACTTTCAGGTCCTGATGGACAAAGTGAATATGCACTTTAATACTCTTTGCATACGCTAATCCCCCATGTTCTCTCTCCTCTGTGTCAAATCTCCTCGGTGAGGGGGAGGGCTGGGTAGGTGGGAGGGTTGGTAATTCATGCACACATGTGCCTGCCTGTTCCTCCAGTGACAGGGCCGGGGAGGGGGGGGGGGGGGGCACATGATAAATTGCTTTCCACCGGGGACCTCCGAGCACAGCCACCATGATGTGGGTAAAAATGGAAATTGCTCCCTTTCACCGTCATTACATCAGTTTAGAGCGCGTGTGGGCCTTATACATGCCATGGGAGGAGCTTGTTTCGTCTGACTGCGATAGACAAGGGACAGCATAGCTGAGGAGGTGTTCTGAGTAAATATTAATAACTGTAAAACAGCTGGGTCAAAAGTATGCCCGAAAGAACTGAAAGACAAACGTCAATGCTGTTCAGAGTCGATGACAGCAAAGGTATAGGGAAAGATACAGTTATGCTGACTTAAAACCCCTATGGATAATTAATTGTGGCTGTGTGAGCTCAATTATCTACGCACGCACCGCCTCTGATCTGTCAACTTTTCTATATATTAAAAGGCGATAAAGCTCGAACACGCAGCTGATTTTGTTCACGAGGGTCGTAAACGAAATCAGCTACAGCAATCCGGGTTCGTTTCATTGTCAGTGCAAGAAAAAAAATATTTTTAAAAATACATCATTGAAAATTTCTGAATTATTCACGTGGCATGTCAGTTGTATTTTTTAAAAATATGACTAGGATTTCAATATGCGCCTGGTCTTTGCAAATTCAAACCACGAGTTGTGAGTGTTTGTATCTGCATGAAAATCCCACAACTTTCCACAAGTCAGATCTTTTTTCTTTTTCTTTTTTTTTTTTAATAACAAATGGAGTGCTTTGTACATTAGATTTACAGGTGGATGAGATTATCAAATGCAAATGAAATAATGGCATCCAGGTAATGATCATCCAATCAAAAGTAGCCCATACTAACTTTATACATAAACCAGTTAATGGCCTCCACGTCGAAATCTCGACCCGCTGCGGCGGCGGAGTCTTGCCCTCAGCCCACAGCTGAGTCATAAATAAGTTAAAACAAAACACAACACAAAGACACACTAGTCGAAAACGCTCGTAAAAATTCTAGTGCATTACACCTGGAAGCCAGCAAATATTCAACCCAACGTCCGTCTTTCTCGTGGGGTTGTAAAATTGATTTTTTTTTTTTTTTTTTTTAATTTAGCAAGTTAAAATACGTAACTGCGCCCGTGATTTTAAAAACCACAGAAAAAGAAAATCAGCTTTCCTCGCCGAACATTTTTTTTCCTGACATATTTCACAAATTTACTCCTGACGCAGATTAGTAGCAAAGTAGCATCTAAATCTACAAGGCTTGTAAAAAAAAAAAAAAAAAAAATCCATCTCAATCTCAAACACCAGCAAATTAAATTCTCTCATACAAATTCACTTTATAAAGCCCGTTTAACTCTGTGCACACACACACACACACACACACACACACACACACACACACACACACACACACACACTCACAATATTACCTCCCTCATTCAAGTTGCATTTCATTTAAACTTTTAAAGTGTGCTCTGATTAAAGTAAACTTTTAAAGCTTCTCGATCATTTGGCACAAATAGAAAGAAAGATGGAAGGAAAAGAAAGATTATATGAGCAAATAGTCTAAATGTGTCCTCAGTTGACAGCAATTCACTTAAAAAAAAAAAAAAAAGTATGACAGCCTGGAAAAGCTATAGGCCTGTGGCGCTGAAATGATCGAATGCGATTTTCTTAGAATTTAACAGGCCAGTTTAAAAAAAAAAAAAAAATGCCAGTGGAAAATAAATTTGCGTATTGTTTCACAGTGAATAATGTTAACACTTGAGAAAATGAGGCACACAGAGATATGGAACAGAATTGTTTCTTATTTTTTTTTCCAGAATACATACAAAAAAATACCAATTCTCTTTCCAAGGTGTACACCTGAAAAATAACGGCAATTTAAAATGTGGACAATTTTTGAAGTTTTAAGAAACAAACATGCATGTAAATTATTTTCTTCTCAATCAGACATTAAATAAGAACAAATACAATCATAGCAATTTTCAAATTAACATCGAAATGAAGATCCCTACTTGAATTAGTACTCTAACATGTGTGTGTTTTCACTTTACCTATAGAGTTCAGTTTCAACATAATGCACTTTTTGAGTTGCTCAAATATTTTTCCATTTGCAGCTATTAACGCCTGCTTTTAAGCCGACATATAAATAAATACAGTTGAAGTTCCACGGATCCCGCCCATAAGTTTAGCGCTGTTAATATAAAAGTCTTTATATTTGCATTCTTAGTACTATAAACTTCTCAGAGTCCGCTCTTTCCTCACTGGTATCCAAGCGCCGATGCTGTGGTGAGTCTCTGGCCATACAGTGCGTAAGGGGAGTAGTAAGGGCCGGTGGCTGCGGGGACGGGAACGGGGGCGCCGGGGGTCGGCAGGGGACTTTTGGAGTACGGATGGTAGCGGCTGCTGAGTCCTAACGCGTGATGCGGGCTCCGTAGAGCCAAAGTCCCGGGGCTCCCGGGGGCTCCTGACGGTGGCATGTGCATATGGCAAGCCATGGCCGCTGCCGCGGCGCTGGCCAGCGACGAGGACCCGGGATAACCGGATATCAACTTCTCGGCCCCGGTAAAAGCAGTGTGTGTCCTCAGGTGATTCAGGAGTTCTTCCGAGGTGGAGAAACGCTTGTCGCACGGTCCATTTGCCGACACCCAATTACAAACGTGGGGGAGAGGGTCGTTGGGGAGCATGAAACCGTATGGGTAGAGGGGGTGTCCGCTAAATGAGGGCGCCGAGGAATGAACGCTGTGTATGGGGTGTGTCGGGTACATTAGTGGGTAGCTGGACTTGAGGGCGTTAGCGGCCGCTGCAGCTGCAGAGTCGTGCGTGCAGGAAGCACTGGCTGCGCCCGCTAAGTGACTGGCACAATGGTAACTGAGGCAGTAAGGGTCTCTGCACAGGCTGGCTGACATGATGGACGGTGGCGAAGCCCCAGCCAGAGGACTGGATCCGGCCTTGCTGCAGCCCAGTGAACTAGCCAGCTGTGCGTTTACCAAGCTCCCTCCGTGGGGCAGGAAGTGTTGAGGGTAACCGGCATAGGCCCCAGCCAGGCTACCGGGGTAGGTCATGCCAGCAGGAGGCAAAGGGAAAACTGTCTGCCCCGGTTTGTAGGGAGAAACCGGCGCCACGAGTCCTGACCCGAGAACGGATGCGGAGGATACGGAAGTGACAGATGAGGACTCCGACGAGGAGGTGGTTTTAGTGCCAGGCGTCGTCTCCTGGTGTTGGTTGACCTCCACGTTAATTCCACCACAACTCACGCTTATCCTACTGTGGCTAGTGGTGCCAGACCCGTCCGTAGTGCCATTTTTACTACAATCAGAATCTTTCTTTTCATCCCTGTCCCCACATTTCCCCTCTGACGGCATAGGGGAGGCCGAAGTGCTGGAGTTGGGGCTGCCCGTCCTCGGCGTGAACGGCTGGCAGGTGGCGCTCGGCACTCGGAAACCGGACTTCTCCCCGCCCGAGACGCCCGAGGACGAGTCCTTCTTGTCTGAAGGTTTAGAATAAGGTTTGAAGCTCGATTTGTCATCCACGCCGATGTCACTCAGCTTCAAAGGACCGGATTTAGATTCCTTCTCACTAGATCCGTTCGGTGTCACGGAGGATAATTTGGAGGAGGGCGGTGGGTCCGGTTTGCCGATTTGGGAGCAGGTCTGCGCCAGCAGAGCCAACGGACTTTTCTTGGCATCTAGCTGCAACAAAAAAAAAAAAAAAAAAAAAAAGATTAAATAGCTGTTGATAAATTATTCTTAAACGCACATCGATCGCTTTCTTATATGATTACAAAACGCACAGCCGTCTAATGTTGATATTTCCTGACATTTTCCAAGCGGAAACGTACAGGCTGTGTGGCAATTACGCACGGCTCTTCCGTTACCACGGCTGATTCTAAAAACAAGCTGCGAGGCTTTATACTACACACAACTGGTTTAAGCACTGGGATCACAGTTGGGCGGCACATCTTACGGGGCAACAGCAGTAGGCTCCCAAACGTTTTTCACGCAAAAAAAAAAACAAAAAAAACACCACTAACCAAAGTACATCACATCGTAATCACACTGACACGAGTATTTCAAAGGTCCTCCTTACCTCTATGGGACTGACCGGGGTAGAAGGCAGAGGCTGCAGGTACTCCGGGTGCAAAATGTGTCCCGACCGCGCGGTAAGCATTTTCAAAACCTTGATGGGAAGTCGGTTTGCTTGCCGTAGTGGATCAGACGGAGGCGCGGAGTGGAGAACGGGCTTGTTGGTGCTCGCTGAGCTGCTACTCCGAGAACTGCTGCTTTCCCAGGCTACACAAATATCACTATTTTTCAGGGCAGACGCCGAGGGCGACGTGATCATGTCCCAATTGTCAGGAAATGAAACGGCGATGCTTTCATCAGATTCATTAAGAATATCACAAAAGCATCGAGCCCCCTCTCTCTCTCTCACTCTCGGGGAAAAAAAAGAAAAAAAAAAGAATCGTAAAATGGTTCAATAATATGTAATCCTGGTAGTAAAAGGAGCAAGGCGCGGCAGCTGGAAGGAGACCGTGCGAGGTTATCGCAGATCCGTGGCTGCGTCTTGCACCATGAGCGCTGCGCCTTGCGTGCGTCTGTCTGCAGCTCCTCGCTCTGTACTCCCGAAGTACGAACTGGTAGAAAATTTTCACTTCAAAAGCAGCTGAATTAGTCCGAGATTAAAGCCTTTGCCGCCTTCCAATCAAATGGGACCCCGAGGTGATTGGAGGGTCAAGGGGATGTGACGTTCTCCTCTTTGTAAGCGCCTCTATTTTGACAGCTCGGGGGGGAGGAGACAGGCTTTAATGTTTTGGTTACCGTGAACGCTTACACTATTCGAGATGCGGGGCGACGGGGGCTCTAATGGCTAATAAATGCAATAATGTCATTAAATAAAAATAAAAAAAATAGGATAGATGAAGCATATAGCTCCGGTCTTCAGATTCTAAGACACAATTTCCTCACTTTAACACTTTCATTTGATCCATTATGAAAGAGATCACCGAGTTGTGTGTGCGGGACGGCAAGTCGGACGACACTCATGACAATCACATTTCTCTCATCAATAGCACATAAATGTTCACCCGAGTCTCGTATTAAAACACGTACGTCGTGGTGGCACGGTCCTGTACCGTTTTCTGTGCTTACCGTCACATATCTCGCGTGGCTTGATTGCCATTAAAATACCTACGAGGATACTTATTTTTAACGTATTTGAGCGGAAATATGTTATTCAGAACTCTGCCGTCACTTTAACAAGTGTCTCGTTACTCTCCAGCGGCGTGTGACCCGGGAGACTCGCAAGAGTGTGCGCGAATCCACCACTGGGACTTTTTTTTTTTTTTGGGTCTCCACTGGCAAACATAAAACCAACCGCTTCGGCTTGAATTCCCTTAACAGACAAGCGTTGACAGGAATAGACCAATGTAGTGATGGAGGGATGTGAATGTCACATGTTTTCAGTATAATATACACCGCCCTTCTATTTCTATCTCCACCCCTCCGTCAAGTGTCAATTCTGCTCCACCGCAATCAATCAGTTGTTTGTCAGACGCTGTCAATCCGCCGCTTGATTTATGTCAGCTATTGTGGCTGATTACATGCCAGTGTGACTGCGGGGAGAGAACAAATGGGGAGAGAGAGACGTTCTGCGAGAGACACCAAGTTTTCAGAGGGAATAAATCGATCCGCGAGTTACGATTTAATTTTTTAGACGCATCGACAATCGCCGACATCCCCAGTCCGGACAATGTGGGGGTGTGTGTGTGTGTGTGTGTGGGGGGGGGTGTATAGGAGAGCCGTGGATTGAACTACATATCCACTCTCTCGGTTTAGTAAGTCTGTAACTTTTGGAGTTCCTCAGCAAACACCTCGAGGTTGGCCGGCGCGCAGGACGAGACTTTATAATCGCCCGCAGACAGTCCAGCTCCCATATTCCATGGAGTGGGCTGCCTGTGCTCAAAGGTGCTAAAGTGCTCCGGCTATAGTCGGCCGATTATGGTGTTAGCGAGAAGCCTTAGGAAAAACACCGGTGCCAGAAAAAAAACAAAAAAAACGCACGTCGTCAACAAATTAAAAAAGAAGTTTTCAAATTAAAAAAAATTAAAAATCGAGGGGAAAAAAGAGAAAGTCAAAAGGGACAAATTAATAATTTATATTTTCATTATCTACTATATTTGATGTAGCCCATCCTTCCGGAATAAGTTTAAGGTTAAACAATCTGCATGGGTAAACATTCAATCAAAAAATTACGATGTGCAACAACCCGGTGAAACGCCACGGTCTTTCAAAACAGAGCCCTGTCCATTTTGGCTAAACGCATCTGCCATTGTGCTGTTAAGACCTGTCATCTGCCTCGGGCACACTGTCATCGGCAACAGCAATAACAAAGAGAGGGTACAAAAAAGAAATCCAGACATGTTGTATTGATGTCAGCTCGATTTTATTTACATACAATGAAAATGATTTATTTTCTTTAAGATGTAGAAAAGCGGACTGGGAGAAAGAAAAGAAGAGAAATGGTCTGTCAGGCCGCTGAGAAAAGAAGTTTAAAATGCCTTGAACTATTCACCGCTGAGATGGCTAATCAGTATTGAGGCTCCAGGGCAATCGGGCAGCTTTTCAATGCGGTTTTCCTTTCATCTCAATCGGGATTGGGGCGCTCAATTAAAAGCCTATCAGTTTGTAAGTAAATCAACGCCTATCAAAGTTGTCACATCAAACAAAACGATTATTATTGCAACCCGCCTCTGCCATTAATCTCTTTCTGTGGTAATCTGCTTGACAGGTCAACTTGGAGAGCAAGAAAACCTGGAGTGGACAGCCAAGGGGGCAAAAAATATGTTTTCCCTGAAAAATATAAGAACTAACTACAAACGCGAAGTGTGTTGGAGTCCACAATCTGCTGCAAATACAATCTGGGACGAAGGCTAGAGTGAATAAAAGAAAAGAAAAAGAAACATCTTCTCCACATGGTAAAAAGCAGAATGCACGGAAACATTTTGACAATTAAATCCAACACACAAGAGTAAAAACACACTTCTCAGCAAACAGTTAAAAAAAAAAGAAAAAGAGAGAGACCAGTTTCATCTCATAGTTGAGACCTTGAATCAGCTTATAGGCCCACAGTGGTCAGCATGACTTAAAGCTTAGTAAACTGTGTATGAATCAATAAAAACAAGCAATACTTGTATTCTTTATGAAGGCACAAGTCATTATCTTGAGATGTCTCGTAATATAAACAGTAACTTTAAAAAAAAAAAAGCCAACCGTTTTTCTCATGGTTTAATGGGAGAAAGTCCAAATGAGCGGAGCCACTATGCCTCCAAATGTTTTCAGTGTTTTTCTCTGGTAGAAAAAAAAAAAGGGGGTTGGGGGGCGGGGGCGGTGGGGGGGACGTTTCACAATATGCAAAGATGTGTGATTGATAACAGGCTTGCTGTTTTCTGCAAGGGCTGTCTGTCCGTGACACAATATGTGAGTTATTAGGGCAAAGAAGGGCAACCATAAATTTTCACTGTCAGGCGAAATCCCTCTTTATTGTCCGTATGACGAATGGGCTTCTGCACCAGACACCAAAATACTCGGCATTCCCCTTAAATGGGAAGACTTTTTTGCGACCATAATTCATGATATTTAAATAGAAAGTTTTAATATCCCTATATATATTTCATAACACTGACATGTTTGTGAATAACTGTCCGCATGCAAATACAACTATTTACATCTCGTGAGGAAATATGTTAGACTTGCAGGATTACTGTGAGCCATGTGCTGGGCCGACTTCTTGTTATGCCACGAAGAACAAAAAAAATTCAATCCTATGGGGTAATTTATGTAGCCGTATAAAACAGAAAATATACAATTAAACAACTTTTCTGATCGCACTCTCACTTTTTACCTAAATCTAAAGAAACTGCATATTTCTTACACACACACATTTCTGAGGCTATTCTCAATGTTAACATTAAGTTATTAATTTTATTTTAGTCCATTTCCACTCTATTATTTACTTTGAGGTTATATTCCAGCAATGAGCGTGTGCTTTTTTTTTTTTTTTTTAATAGACGCACATAGTCTCCAAGTCGCAGAAATAGAAAAAAAAAAAAAGGGGGGTTGGGGGGCGGGGGCGGTGGGGGGGACGTTTCACAATATGCAAAGATGTGTGATTGATAACAGGCTTGCTGTTTTCTGCAAGGGCTGTCTGTCCGTGACACAATATGTGAGTTATTAGGGCAAAGAAGGGCAACCATAAATTTTCACTGTCAGGCGAAATCCCTCTTTATTGTCCGTATGACGAATGGGCTTCTGCACCAGACACCAAAATACTCGGCATTCCCCTTAAATGGGAAGACTTTTTTGCGACCATAATTCATGATATTTAAATAGAAAGTTTTAATATCCCTATATATATTTCATAACACTGACATGTTTGTGAATAACTGTCCGCATGCAAATACAACTATTTACATCTCGTGAGGAAATATGTTAGACTTGCAGGATTACTGTGAGCCATGTGCTGGGCCGACTTCTTGTTATGCCACGAAGAACAAAAAAAATTCAATCCTATGGGGTAATTTATGTAGCCGTATAAAACAGAAAATATACAATTAAACAACTTTTCTGATCGCACTCTCACTTTTTACCTAAATCTAAAGAAACTGCATATTTCTTACACACACACATTTCTGAGGCTATTCTCAATGTTAACATTAAGTTATTAATTTTATTTTAGTCCATTTCCACTCTATTATTTACTTTGAGGTTATATTCCAGCAATGAGCGTGTGCTTTTTTTTTTTTTTTTTAATAGACGCACATAGTCTCCAAGTCGCAGAAATAGAAAAAAAACAGAAGATGCAGGCTGCACAGGAGAGTATTAAAACCATTCAATCGCATGCATTAAGTAGAAAAGATTGTTTTAAAACTCCCTGGAGGAAGGACAGGTTTACAGGAAAGTCCGTGGCGCGACATTACCTGGAAGCATTGCCTAATAAGCTCCGATGCAAAACATGAGAGTTAAAAGAATAATAATAAAAAAAACAATAACACTGTAACAACATTAACAACAACAGCGTAGTCCTTCTGTCTAAAAGAATCTATTTTGCATCACTCAAACACAGCCGCCTATTGCATTCTGTCAACAGTGAAGCACCGCAAGCGGCACGGTGGAGACCGGAGCCACGCAGACCCTGTCGCTCCCTCCCCGGAGCGGGCAGCCGGGAGCGCGCGGGCGGTTCCGCGTATGGGAGGTCCCACGTGACGTCACGTGAGACGCAGCGAGGCAGCGGAGCGGCTCGGCGCTCCCGGGCTCTCAGACCCCCTCAACTTGGCGCCTCGGTCGGCCCGTCAGAGTGGGCAGGTTGTGCCCCACGCAGGCAGCTCTTTTTCTTTCTTTCTTTTTTTTTTTTTTTTTAACTCATTAGCGCAGCTCTCAAATGGAGAGGGACGAGCTTAGCGGGGGCGCGAGCTGCTTCAGTGCTCGGCTGCGGCGTCCGCCTGGGCGCATGCTTTCAGGGGAGAGTGACACGTACAGAAACGAAGCAATGAGCGTAACAGTTTGGGGACTGAGGCCCGTACTTCAGTTATGAAAAAAGTAATGGTATTCTTGTCACCATCAGATCTCTCTCTCAGTCATTTAATCATCACACAGTGGTTGGTTTGTTGGGCTTTGTCGCAAAACATACATTACCTGATATGTGTCATAATGAAATAGCTATGACAGGATTGCATAGTCCCTGTCCTGTCGGTGGGGAGAGTAACCCCCAATGCATCCATCCTCAATAACGACAGCAAAAATCAAAGTCGGTAGGCAGTGTTAGAACCGGTAGCAGACACGACTGAGAATCAAGCAGGCGAACACATAAGAAAGTGGCACATCACAGGCCTACGGTACAAAGCGCTCCTAGCTGACCCACAAAGCTACACACAGTTGCTACTCACTGGGAAATAAACATGAGCCATATGGTTAATGGGAAGTTGTGAAGGTTTGTTTACACTTATATTGCTCTAGTAAAAGAAATATAAATGTTTGTATGCAAAAAAGTCCCACCTTCGACGCTAATTCAGTGTGGAAAAGGAAAGCGGTGGTTTTCATATTTTATCTGAGCCCAAAATTCATTTTATTTCAAAGGTTTAATAAAACGATACTGTCACCACCTCTCATGTTTTTATGTCAATTGGCAGACCTTCAGCATACAAAACCTTCATAAATGAAGATTTGCCTTGCCTCACTGGATATGGCAGCAGGGTCAAAATCTGGATAGAAAGATAAGTTAGAGTCCAGTGGATGTAATAATGTTTCAATTACAATTTGGCTATTGCCCTCAACCCCATATAAGTGATTTAATGATCACCCAGTGCCATTATATCTTTATCCAGTTTGCTCTAAAGTCAGGAATTTAGAGACACATACTTCATTTGAATTCGGGTTATTAGGAATTTTTTTTAATTTTTTATTTTTATACATACAGACATACGGATACATGATATTATTAACAAAATTTACATTCAGGACAAGAAGGCTCACAAAAACCCAGTCTATACTATCAATTAGTATAATCTTAGGAGACCAAGACACACAAGTTGAAGCAAGATTATAGAAAGTGCAAACTGTATCGATAAACATGCTTAGATATTTATATACCATCACCTCTTCTTTACAGTGTTTGAAAAGTCATAATCTTTTTCTTTATGTTACACTGTTGCACAAGTGTGTATATTACAAGCCAGCAATGGTAGTCAGAAGCAACAGGTAAACTACGGCAGGTAAACCACCGACGTTTACCTGCAGTAGTTCCACGGTATGCGTCAGCCTATGGATGATTAGATTACTGTGGGTTAATCCTACCTGTTGCCCATGCACCATAGTGATATAAAACCATCATTATTGTGCTGAGGAGTAGCCAAGGTAAGGTTAAAGCCTAGATCACGCCTGCCAATGTCTTCCACCATTAATGAGGCAGTTTGTGTCCCCGTGTGTGTATCTACCCATATACATCATTTCATTTTGCATTCAAAATTGAAATGCCTCTCGGGGCGATTAAGGCTTAAATTTTATAATCCCAAACTATGGACAGATTGAAAGGTCTCAGTCCAGGAACATGAGTTCATAGGCAATAAGGATTTTACTCTTACTTCCACAGTTAACTGCACTGCAGATGACTACACGTATCGTTTTGTCTCACACCCTTGCGTTGTAGCATTAAACCAAAACTATCGCCTCTATTTGTTCTTGTGATGGGGTCTGGGCCAAAAACGATCACAAACATGAAGTCACAAACCTTTGGTATTATGTTAACCTTAGAACTAGTAAGCAAGATGATGTATGTTACACATCACGGTTAAGTGTTAAGTGGAGCCAACAAGTGTTAATTGCAGTGTAACCATGATGGCTGAACACAGGCCTCCAGAGATAAAATGCCCCAGGCTACACTGAGTAAGCCACATAACAGTTGTCACAGCAGTTTTAATAGGGAGTACTTCTTTAGTAAAAAGTAGTTCCAGTAAAAGTTCACAGCATCGTGGTGCCAAAAGAGACAAGACGGGGAATCTCGAAAACCTGGGTAAATAAAACCCAGAGCTGTCGCCATGGCTAGCTCTACAACAAGAGTAAGGGAGAAGCCTGTTAGTTTTTTTGTGATTTGACCGAACCGACCTTCTAAACCGAGCTAATGTAGGCGTCGTTTTACAGACATGGTCTCAAGAGGGGCAGCACCGGGACCATCGTGTCCTAGCGGTAGAACGAAGCTAGGAAGAGGCTGTTTGTGCACGCGTACAGGCAGGTCTAGTTCAACAAGCCGCACCGAAAATTTGCATCGCCGGATCAGTTTGGCAAGTATGTCTCAGGTAAACCCCCAAGTAAAAAGCAGCAGCGCTTAACTCTGCTAACTGGGCCAAGGTAGCTACTTACACCAACATGGGTCATTTGGGGGCACTGAATTTATCCTAATTGAATCTTGATTAATCTTAGAATTTATCAAAGATACAAGGCATTTTTATCACGACTCCTCCTACCCCCCCCCCCCCCGTGTAAAAACAGGTGTCGTTCTTGTTCTTGACGCCTTTGAACCGCTGCGGGTTGCCCTACCCGTCAGCCGTCCACTTTGTTTGAACGACTTAATTTGGACTTCCTCGAAAACGTGGAGCTGTTTTCACCCGGACGAAGACAGACGCTGAAGGGAAAGGGGGGGGGAAACGTGAAACTGCCCCGTTCACCAGGAGACACTCGGCAGCGCCGAGATTTGATCCGTAACAAACAGTGACCGCGTGCTTCCGCATATCAGCGGGTCAGCTGATTCAAAACGGCACGCGGAAACTGTAAAGTCAATTGGAAAGCGCCAGAAGATCTCCAAGGTAGCCGGACTGACGCTGCATCCTCCCAACGGCGCCGTTTAATGTTGACCGCGACGGCTTCCCTACGTGAGCAGGACCCGGGCTATCAACTCAGATAGCTTATCTTAAAAAAAACAAAACAAAACAAAAAAAACAAAACAAACAAAACAAACCAAGAAACACTTGGCTGTCAACCTCAGGAGAAAGTTATGGCACACAACGAGTCGTTGGTCGCTTTGAATGGGACTCAAGTAAGTTTGTTTTGGAAACTGCTTCGGTCGGACTTTGCCCGCCGCGGACTCAAGCGGTTCTTTATCCCGTGGCCGTTGTGTACCGGTGCTGCATGTGGACGGCTTTTGCTTATTTCTTCGCTATCACCGGTGTCATGTGACACTAGCTAAAGTTACAGTCGTGACTTTCAGCCCCGCAGTTCCTCCTACAACTTCCCTGGAGAAAATAATAGAGTACCATCATGTCATAACGTGTACTTAGTGCAGGGAAACCGGTTGAAGTAGTATGCAGTATAAAGAAATTATTATCTCCTTGCAAAATTAATAGCATGGGCTCTTGTTGGCAACAGTGATATGTCCTCACTTCGGGGTTAGCCGCTACATTATGTAGCACCCTATATCATTCAAAGTCAAATCAAATGATGGTGCCAAATCAATATTGTTTTAAAGTTGGGGTGTGAATCAATAATATTTTGCTGTGCTCAGATCAGGGCTGCTATTGTATCATTGCTACTTATCTCGCGGTTATCTCTGTTTTATTATTGTTATTATTCTTGTTATTCTTAAAGATTTCCTACATCGGACATGACTGTAAGGACATTCCAGACTTCCTTGGAGACACGTATGGCCACATTGCGAGAAGGCTTGATCTGAGCTTCAATCAGCTCAGGTAGGTGACATATGTAATCACCTGGATGCCTATGCTGTCTGTCTCTGTCTCTCTCTCTCTCTCTCTCTCTCTCAGTCTGTTACTAGGAGACATGCATCTGGAACATCAGGTGCAATTGAATGTGTGCCCTCGGTCTGTAGGTGGTCAAAACACTCTGGCCGACAAAGAGCTGAATGAGTGATAGTGCTGGGCTGGTGTCACCCTGGGGCAAGATGAAAGGTGTGATCGATAAATATGACATGCTAATTCGGGGCAAATAGAAGAAAAGATTCCTCTGTCAGGACATGAAGGAACACCTCATGGCAGCTGCTTCAAGGGGGCTGCCATATCAACAGCAGGCCTAGTATAGTTGATCTGGCAAGTAAAAGGAAGGAGATGATGGTTATAAGTTGCTTTTGTTTCTGTACCCTTTCCATGACTGCCAGACCATGGAGCTGTCTCAGTCAAGGGAGTTTTTTTGTTCAAAATTGTTGTCATGAGGTGGTTGTCTGTGCTGGAGTTGTTGAATCCTCAATTTCACTGATTAACATCGTGTCAAATTGAAAAATCCCTCATTTGCTCACAGTGTTCAGACTAGCCGGAAAAATATGTTTGGGGTTAATAGATAAATTAATGAATGAATGAACCCACTGGTGAAGTGCCAGTGACACAGCATAAAAGCAAACCTTGTCACCTTGGTCACAATCTGCAATGAGGCCGCTGAGTAAAATCTCATCATAAATAACAGACATGCTGTCCAGATGCTTTGACAATAAGACACAGGTTGTAAAAAACGTTATTAATATTTTAAAAATGTATTTATTGAATCACTATATGAATAAAAGTGAGAAAAGTCTAGCTCATTGTCGCCCTCACTGCTGGTATATTTTCTGTATTGCCATTATTTTGGTCTGCACAACATTCGTCGGGTGTATGAACAGAGGATCACAAAAAAATCGGTCAGTGGATAATTTACTCAGTATCTGTGTTGTGACGCTTTTTCCATTTATCTGATGAAAGTCATGTGGACTTGCAGTGTTTACCATCAGTGGGGGAGATGGTGTGTGTTAGTTTTCAGTTTTATTAAAGTCATGCCTCCCTCAGACGTGCCTGTCACACATTGAGGTGTGCAGGAAAATGTTTCACTCGAAGCTCTGCGATCTAAAAACCGCACTTTGCTGACTGGAACATTTTACAGCACTTTGTATTTCAAATGTAACCAGCCACTTGCGGGATTAACAGGTAACTGTGTAATCTATCTGCACCCACATTCAATTAATGTCAGAGTTGGTTGACAGAAGCCTTTCCATATTAGTGTTAATAAACAGCTAACAGTAAGCAAGATGTTCAAGTTATAGTTAACTTGCTGTAATGTTTTGAGTAACTGCCCAAATCTGGATTTCCAAAAACAAATAAAAAGAAGTTTTAAATGTGAACATGTGCTTTAGGGAATCTTTATTCTTTACACAGGATGATTGCCATTAGATCATAACTGCTATCTCCATGGTACAACATGCTTGGACAGCTGAATGGTACATGTCTTGGTGTTACCTCAGAGGAAGAGGAAGTCTGTTTTGTCTAGCAAACAGCTTTATGAAATCTGACTTGAACAACCCTTATGTGTGTTGGTTTCAGGGAGATCAAGGCTGGCATTATGTTTTTTGCCCTTGAACCTGTCACATTAAGGACTTGATGTTTAGAATCAAATATTTATGACTCAGATATTACTAATTCATTATTAATTTTCAGTTCAGCTAATCTCAGATGTCAGATATCATTACTGAACTTCAAAGGGTGGTATGGGCAGAGAAGCGGTGCAGGAGTAATGAGGTGCTACTTGAACCATTTGGGGCTCATATCAGTGGACTATTGATTGATGGTTTGCTAGCGGGCAGAGTGATTTGTTACATAGTGCTTCATCTTTTTCTCTTCTATAGATGGTGTGTTTAAATGGTTCACATTGAAAGCTGGTATTCAGAGTTAAAATCAAACATATCTTGAGGTAATTTTCCTTTATTGTAAACGTTTCATGTATATTGCTTGCTGTGAATACACATATACAGACAATTGTAAAATGTGCTAAATGTGATTCCCTTGGTAATATTAACTCCCAGTGTGAGCTGTCTGAGCACTGTATCTCTATTCATAGCTATAAAGTATATGTTACTGACCTGCTAGTATGGTTGTGTTTGTTTTTCCACCTTATACATACCCAGGAGTCCAGACTTATATATCCACCATTTTCTCTCAAACCCCTTCTCTGTTGCGATTGGTTTCTATAGGCGCTCACATGACAGCGTTGGAAGGTCATGGGTGGGTGGAGCTGTGAAACTCAATAAGCAGCTCAACATGTGATAATTTTATATGCTAACTAAGGCAAAGAAACTCCCCTGAGTAGTTTTGATCCCCATAAGAATGCACCTAATAGACAGAGGCCCCTCACTCACAGCTTAATGGTGGAAAGCTTTTCCTGTAAAGAATTGTTTTTCTGCCCCTGAACTCTTGGTGCTGCTGTACTTGTGTGTAGCTCTTTGAGTAGAGGTTGGTGACGAGGACAAAATCAAATACCACTCCTTTTTTGACACAATATTTGATATAAAAAAAATACTAATATTTTCAGCAACAATACTTGTAGAATGTATACTTAATGTATAGAGAATTATACGGTTTGAGAAAATATTATTAGTAGCTTTGAAATGATTGTGAAGCAGGCAGAGGTGTGCTGTGCTTATTTCACTCATTTTTAACATATAAATAAGTAAAGAAAATGTTGAGTCATGGAATTGAAGTGTGATATTGACATATCTACCAATATCCAATAGCCAGTAATTTCCATGGTCATTTCAGTCTGTACTGATGTGTTTTCAACATATGTTTTCCTGGGTTGTTTACTAACTTGTGCATATGTTAAAGCTTCCCTGCAAGTTGAAAACAGTTTAAATAGAGTAAATCATTGCAAACATTTTTGAGGAATGCAAAGAAAACTAGATGGGTAGTAAATTCCATATTTGAACAGCGATGGCTTATTGTGGCTAAAATAAATGTAAAGACACACTTTTGCCCTTGTAGTAATGAAATACAACATCCCCATATCAAGTACGTGTGATAATTTTGGTATGTTGACAACATACTTTATTTTTAAGCAATTATTGCCCAGAACTTATAAACTGAATGATATATCATGCTCCCTTGTTGGATTGCAATGCAGGCTTTGAGATCAGGAATAAAGACAACATTTGAGCAATTTTGATGTATTACTATATCCAACACATTTATATTTATTCTTATATTACAGTATTATATTAATATATTTTTCAGCTCTAGCATTCAGGAATGTAGAAGTTTTGTTAGCCATCATTTCACATTATATGTCAGATAGTAGAGACATTTGTGTCTTGACACCATGACCCCATTTCAGTGTCAGCTGGAGGTGTAAACAGATGCACATTTTAGTGAAACTCAGTGGACTGCCTTCAGCATCATGCACTTCTTCATGCTGCTTGACTCAAATCGAGAGAGAGACATTGCCAGAGTTTGTTGTAGCTAATATGCTTATTTCTGTCAGCTGAATTGACAACACTCGTCCAGCAACCTGACAATGAGTCACAATGAGAAGCAAGGCACTGGCATCACCTTTAACTGAGTCCTGTGTGTTTTTTTTTTTTTTTTGTGTGTGTGTGTGTTGTAAATATGTTTATGTTTGTGCGCATGCTTGTGCACGTTCGCTTGCATGCGGTGTTTGTGCATCTTTTCTCTGTGACTGGCTGGGCAGGTAATGGCAGGATGAAATTATGGTAGCGGGCTGTCACACCCACACCTCTCCCTCTGTGTGCTGCGGTGTCGGCCTGTCTCATCAGTGTGTTGAGATGTCGGGCTCACAGTGAGATTTCTGTCTCAGGACAGGCTTGGATAGTATTGTGTTGTCCACTTTGTTCCAGGTCAGGTTTGTACACAGTGCAGTGAGTGGGCATGTGCTGTGGTGACACGATTCTGCTCTGTGACTGGGATGCACTTTGGGTGCCTGCATCTGTTACATGCGGCGCTATCACCCTGGACACACAGGGTTTGAGGAGGACACATGTCTATGAGTCACAGGAAGAATCCCTAACATCGTTAGAACAGTGATACCTTCCTTCTGAGATCTGACATGGCAGCTTGATAAACAAATGACATCTGTGCAATGCCAGCATTTGTGAAACCTTAGACCTAACCTGAAAGTTAAGCCTGTACTATTTTACTGACGTCTGTTTTCACTAGTTAGATGTGCAACTCAAATGTCCTCTCAACACATGTGATACTGTATACTGAACATGTAATGTAAAAATGCTTTTAAAATATTCTAAAGCAACCGGGAAATATTTGTTATAGTTGATAATGATGTTTGTCATTCCAGTTGATTGGTATTTTTACCGACCACATCATGTGTTACACAGATGCCATGTTTAGCAGATCTATATTTAAGTATGGTGCTTAAAATCTACACCAAAATAGAAACTATTACAATACAAAAGCTTTACAATAATTCCCATCTTTAGCATATTCAGTTTTTGTTGTGATTATGTCAGAGAGGTGTTGATTCAACTCTGTGATCATTTTTGTTGCTTTATTTTGTGTAAGTGTCGTATTGAATTACATAATGATAAACATATTTGTACTGATTTGTTCCATGTGGCAAAATATTGGAGAAATAAGTATGAAAGGTTGTACAAGTCTAAACTGATCTTGTGCAAATTGAGACTGTTCAAAAGGTGATCTGGCTGTACTATTTGTAATAGACAGGTGGCTGTATGACTTCTACTGTATATTCACTGTATGCTCACTCATATGCACACCTAGAATGAGAAGGAATTTGGTGGTGAACTTCGTTATTTGACTAGAAATTGTTTTTGTACAACAGTGTCATGTCAAATCCTGTATGGGAATGAACAGTTCTTATTGGTGTCACAGTTTCACTTAAATTTAAGACTCCAGATGGGTATGTTCTGATATTTTATTGCAGCCACTTCAAGAAACCCTTGATGCATCCAGAGGAAAGTAAAAATTAACAGGGAAACCAGTTAATCTGTAACACTGGTGCTTAACTCTGCCCTCCATCATTGATAGCTTCCTCCTTCATCTACTGTCAAACCTGAAAAAATATGGTATAGTAACACAAATAATGATTTTAATGAAAAGCCTTAATTAGCTTGCGTATCATCCTGCTTTGTTGTCTTTTTACCCAATGCCAAACTGGAGTGTTTTCACTTTTGCAGTTACAGTTAGAAGTGATGTAATAATACATTGTATTATTGCAGACATGGTCAGGTTTTGGTAGTGTTGGTATAAAATTGGAGCAAGGCAGCTACCTTTAAATTTAAGACATTCGATGCAGTTGTTAACCTAACTAGGGTCATATCCAATACTACTCACTATATGATCTGAAGACCAGTGAAACAGGGACATTACTCTTTGATATACTTTGAATATCAGAATTTTATGTAACAGATGAATTCCTGATATTAGACTTGAGTTGAAATTCAGACTGCAGTTAAGAATCCATATTGGACTTCAGCATTGCAGATGAACCTCACCTACCTGTGTATGTGTGTGCATGTACAGTATGTGTGTGTCTGTGTGTATCTGAGGGAGTATGTGCTCACCCAGGCTATGTCGGTGATGGCAGGCGTTTTGCATTTTAATGACAAATCAAGTATGCTAACTCGCGTTTTAAAACGAAAGTGCTCTAAATGTCGCCCGGCTGTCAAAATGAGATGTAAGTAGTCTGATGAAAAGAGAACAAAGAAGACAAAGTAGGGAGGCCTGGTACACTGAGAAATGAAATAAAACCTTGTATGGCCTGTCAGCTGTGTCGTTTTATATTCATATCTAAAGAACATTATAGTATTACTCCACAGCTCATGCCTCACTCATCTGTCTCTCTTAATTCGTCACAGGCACCGCTCTGTCTTTCAAGTTGCTGTATGTCAACACTGGAAGGGGCCTGCTAATTGACAAATGATTTTCACAGACATCAAGTGCTCCTTTTTTTTAATCCAAGATAGGTAGACTCTGGTTGTTTGATGGTAAGGGGGTGGGGGGGGTCTCTGTTATTGGCAGAAGCCCAGTAAGAGGCATTAGACTGGTCTTAGAATGAGAAGTGACAACGGGAAGAGAGCCTGTCATTGTCTTGCGCAAGTGTTCAATCTGCAGAGATGCCAGTATGTAGATAAAGTGTCAGTTAGGAGGAGAGGATATGAAACATTGGCAGTATGAAGTCCTCAACCACTTAACTGGTAGCATTGTGTGTGTGTGTGTGTGTGTGTGTGTGTGTGTGTGTGTGTGTGTGTGTGTCTGGTAATAGTGGTGGCGTACTCTGCTCTGCCTAGGAAATACATTCCATATCTGATCTATCAGGCCTGTTTAGGCCGATATACTCGGATAACCTGATCTGTGTCTCATAAATTAAGGAGAATGCAGAACTCTTCCAGCCCTAAGAGATTTAAACCAGAGGGATGAGAGGGACAAGGTCTGGCAGGAAATAACTTATTCATATCAAGGACATTGATATTTTGTATCATTCTGTGGTATTGAGGAAAGAAAAACAACCTTTTTAATTTTCACTGGGATGTTTTTTTTAAATGATGTACTACTCCTGGGAAAGTGATGGAATGACTTAGAGCTAAGGATGTTATGCTTAATGGATGGCTTGTCTTGTTCCTCTATCTCCCCAATTTGAGGTCATATCACAATTTTCCTTCATGTGATTGCAGCAAACACTTCTCTCAAAAAACAGTGCAAACAGAGAGATGGAGTCGCTGAGTCCTATAGTGAAGTAGTAAAGAACTTTTTTTTTTCTATTTATCAAAATCATATGTGTTGTATGTGATGGCTCTATTCATCTAGATGGGGTTATATTTTGGACACTTTTGACAGTCTCAGTTGTAATGTCTTCTAAAGGTTTAATGACATCTGACACAAAACCTCTTGCTGCATTAAGATAATTAAGACAACCATCTTCCAGTGTATCTAGAAAGCCAGCCAAAATCTGTTTAATCTGTTTTCTTCTTTTACTTATAAGCAAGGTGAGTAACTTGTATGGGATTATAAGATTTAACCATACCGCAATATTGTGGCCTTCATTATGTCTTAACTGTAAATGGCCCATTGTTTTTGCGTTTTCTTTTTCAAGCAGTGTATCTTCACTGAAGCTTAATTTTCTTTAATATAAATTTGCCTGGAGGGCAGATGATGTTTTCAGATGAACTGCATATTTTATCCTCGTATTCTCACTAATGGATCTCATCTCATCTCAACTGTAGTACATGTGCTGGAAGGGCGAGTATTTTTTAAAATCTACAGTTTCTTTTGTTTCTGTACATCTGGCATTGTGTTTAACTCCACCTGCATTTGGACTATGAATAAAAAAAACATTTTGACCACATATAAAACACTAAACTTCTGTATATGCATAAACTGGATAGACTGACTTCAATCTTCAGTCTTTCCCCTGAATGGAAATTTACAGTATATAAGTTGGTTTTAAAGGGAAACCCCACTCAAATAGAACAGTATGTTATATTCTGATTCACATCTGAAAGCTGTACATTCACAGTTTAACTAATAGGCTAAGTTGAGCAAGCACACAATCAAGGTCTTCCACCATGCTGGTTTTTGCAAAGTTGCTGTGGTTTCACTCATGATTATGCCATGTAAGTGAAAATATTTTCTTACTACTTCTGCCAGCCTTGTTTTTGGAAGTTGTGAATGTCACTGTGGCAGCAAACTATGCAGTGACACTGCACAACAGTCCTTGATGTTGCCCACAGCATTGCAGAAGTGTACATGTATGCAACAGTGAGTTATACATCAGTTCTCTCAGGAAACAGCTGTCAAGCGTGTCAACCAACAAAACATAAAGATGAACTTGGTAGACTCTTGTGTGTTTGCAGATATTCACTTGGCTGACCCAATTCACTGGAATAGCATAATGCATAATCATTGATTTATAATTTTGTTTTAGACAAAGTGGGTCTGAAGATTCGATTGTGAGACACTTAAGTTGCTTCTCTGTTTTTGGCCTTTCTTTGTTGTTCGGAAATGTTTACGCAGAATTCTTGTGTTGGCTTGTATGAATTTGTGGTGTTTTATAAGCCCCTGCGTGTAGTTCTATGCATGACACAATAATAAAATTGTCCTTCATTCATTCTGTTTAGGATTGTTAATCCATTTATACCTTCCAACTTCCCTACCCTGCCTGTGGCACTCAGTCCACAGAGGACTAAAGATGTAAGTCTTTAAAAGCGTGTTGCTTATATATAGATTTATCTTTAAAATAAGGCTCCAGAATTAGAATAAATAGTGTGTTTGTAAGGGACTATTTTCAGCAGTGGATTAATACATATTTGGTGCTCTAGTGAGCATTTACAGCAACAGAACAATGAAGGGAGAACTGACCCAAAATAAACTACAGTGCCCATGTTAATCATAATGAAGGAATATGTCACCCACTGCACCGGTGGGAATCACTGATGTGTTTTTAACAGTTTTTGACAACGATTGAGGTCTATAGCAGAGAAGAATAAGATATATCAGGCTTTGGCTGCAAAAGGAGCACTTGTTAGTAGGATCAGTATATTACTGCTTTTAGTTCCTTGGGTTGGTTTTTATGGCATTTTTGACAGATAAAATTGCAAGCCTTATCCTCTTAAGACAGACGAGCAGCTAGTCCATCAGTTCCTTGACACCGAGTATAACATATACAGTGTAAATTTTTTTTCTCTCTGTTAAAACACAACAAAAGCCATCTTAACCGTTTGTTAATCACTTTCCGGAGCTTCCATCAGTCTTCTAGAGCATCCCACAATCTCCTCTCTTCTTCAGTCTAAGGCCATCTTGTGGTTAAGGATTCTGAATGGAATGGAACATCTTTATGTTCCTTTTGTTCACGTTATATACAATATACTGGGCAGTGATGCCATTCCTTTTATGACTGCGTCACATTTTTTATTGTATATCCCAAGACGGATGGCGTGCCACTGACACAGAGATTTACAGGCCTTCAGCTTGCAGTGGCAGAGCTTTAGAAGGGCCTGCTGACATCTAGCCAACACTTTGGAGGAGGAGAATAAAAGCTGACATTTTATTGGCTTTAAGAGAGAGGGAGAGAGTGAAGAGTTGGGGGGACACAGAGGAAGGGAGAGAGGGAAGAAAGGAAGAAAGATTCTGTTTCTCTACTTTATATTTTTCAGCACTGCCAGCTGTCATGGGGACCTTGCTAAAAAGAGGGGATTTATTGGGTATTATTTAGAAACTTGTCAGTGGTAATGACTACAGCTATGATTTCAATTATCACCCACTAAATATAGCTTAATTCACTGCCTTAGTGGCCATAATGAGCCGCCCTGACATCATTTTTCTAAAATTCGATACCATGCTATTTTAATATTTTATGTTGACCGCCGATTTTAATTTTCCTCCCTGGTGCCTGGCATGTGGCAAGGTCCCACTCCCTCATGCGCAGTTGGATAGTCAGAGGTATTGAGTTCAAAGCTGTCCTAGGAATATATTTTTTCCATTGACAGAAATCCAATTAGTTTTAGTACACAGTCTGGCTGAATAAAAAGGGTCTTAAAATCTACAATATGTTTCCTTAGCGTTTTAGCAGAGTGCAAAGCCAGTGATGGATCTTTATGATTTGACCTGATGGGGCCCAAGTGGACATACTCCCTTTTCTATTTCGGCAAGTGAAAAACAAACTATCCATATGTCTTACTCATTTTGATAGGCATGGCAGAGTCTTTTGATATTGTGTAAACATCTACTATACAGTGCATGCACTGGCTAAGATCTTGACTCTCGTACATATTTAAACACTTATTAAATACTTTACAACTACTACACAAATTCTGCTGAAACACCAAGTAAATATGAGAGAGGGAAAAAGTCTGATGTATAATTCATTAGTGACATGTTTAGTAAGTAGACGATTTGGGGAGAGTTAATGTGTACTCAGGTTTCGACATGAGGGTGTGTATTTTTAAGCGAGTATTAAAAGGGAAATGATTAGGACTGGCACTTGGCTGTCAATAACAAGCTTGCTGCTAGATGTTGATGATGTGGGTGAATTTCGATATTTTAAAGCCGCTTCCTTGTCTTTGGTCGTCTCCCTCTGCCGCACTGATTTTAAGTACATTACACAAAGTTATTTAGGATACCCCCAAACAATTAAGGCCTGTCCATGTGAGCATTTTCTCATTTTAAAAAAAAAAAAAAAAAGGGGGGGGGGGGGTCGCAAATTTATGTTTTAAACACAGCCTGCGTCTGTTTAAGCCCATAACTCAAGCACTGTTTATGTTCACTGGATCACACTTACCCATCTCCCGGATTGATGATGTAAGCAACTGGAAGGCTTGGAACATGGATAGAGGATAGAGCATGAAGAGGGGCAGCCATACTGCTACTTCCCTTGGCTGAGTCCCAAATGGAAAAAAAAGGAAAGAGAGAGGTTTGGAGCCTGTTTTGGAAGAGGAACAAAGGAGCTTCCTTTGGTATGGTCTTGGCAGTTTTGGTCGCTTCATGGCTTTCAATCTCCCACAGTCTTTCCTAGAGGGCCCAGGGGTGAAAAGTGAAGACAGATACATGGGTGTATTCATGCCAAGATTTTGGAGGATGATTGCAGTTTTTGCCATGTTTTGAATTTTAGGGAATGATTTTTTAAGAGGGCTGCCTGATAAATGTTTTCAGTGGATGAATAAATCCTATGACCATAAAATGCAGTTGGAAGCTGTTATTAGAGGTAGCAGCTTTTGAAGGACTCATGATTGCTAAAAGAATTTGCTGTTACATTTTGGTGAAGACGAGGGTGTAATATAATAATCTTTTAACATCTAAGATCTGAGTCAGGTTTAATCATAGTTTGCCACTCTTAGTGAGTGAAGTGATAAACTACAGTTCACGCAGGTTATCTTATTTGCTTGCTCTGCAATTTTAGGCCCCTGACAGCCTTCATGGGTGAATACTCTTTTTTTTTTTTCTTTTTTTTTTTTTCTGCACTTGTAGAATGCTTAAACCATCTCTGGTCCTGGACAGCTGTGCCACATTCTCGGCACAGCTGTAACTCATTTCCTGTTTCCATTTCGGATAAACTTACTCACATCTTTCACAGCTTTCACTTATAAAAACCACTGGCTGTCCTTCCAAGTCGCCATCCCAAGAACTTAATATTGGTCAAACAGGAAGATTTGTGGGAGATAATGGTCCCTGTGCTCTCACCCTGCTGGACTCTTGTTCTCCTTTTTCCTCTATTATTTGAACTTGTTTACAGTCTGTATTTACTTGTTCCATTTGCGAAGCATGAATAATAAGTTTAGAAAACTGTACTTGGGAATGCGCTCAGAAATCAAGGGCAAGCTATGGCTTTTTTTGAGGCTACATCTGACATCCATCAGCATGGAAATATGTTTTAATGGTCAGGCAGGCTGCAAGACATCAGTAAGCTCTTGCCTCACTTTTCCACCCAGGGACATATTGAGATAAGAAACAGTGACGGCATGTTTCATGTTCATGCAGCTGACACGTCTGTGCTGGAAAACTACAAGGAACAACCCTTCCATTTTGGGGCCAGCAGTCTGTGTAGTGCAGTATTCTTATTCTCTGTTTTCCCTCATAAAACACTGTCTATCCATTAGGATAAATGCATTGACTCCCATCATAGTGGTTCCACTGTGAGCTGCTGACTGCACCATTAGCTGACAGCATGATTATGTGAACAACAGACCAAACAGCCTTCTGATCTTCTCTGTCTGTCCAGACATTTGGTGATGTTTAAGAGTTTTTCCCCAGTGGTAATGGTGAGATAGCTTTTGTACCGGGGGCACTGTAGAGTTTCTTTATTTTCTTCCTCTGTCTGGATCTCAGGCCCCTGGGTCCTCCAAAGCTCAGAACATGTCTGTACTCAGATGTTTCAAAACACCAAACAGCAGAGGAAGAGAAGGAGAAGGAGGAGGCAGAGGAGGAGGAGGAAGAAGAAGGGATAAAGGAGAGACGAAGGGAAATGGGAGGAGGGTAAGGAATCCTCATAGGGACGAAGTGTACATGTGCACGCAGACCAGGCAGAGAGGCCCAACAGGGTCTGTAGACTTGTGATCTGAGGGCCGTTTGTGTGTCAGTCAGATCAAAGTCTTTTGAAGAAAAGGAGAAATCCCTTTACCTTCTCTGACTATAGCAGCCCCTTATTGGCAGCTAGGTAAAAGGAGGGGGATGATAACAGGGCTACATTGAAACACTTCAGCATGAGATGGTTTTCACTGTTTTTTTTACACTTCAAATAAAACAGACATTGGTCTTAAGGCATTTTTGTTCAAACAGCTCTAGGCTTATTGTTTTGGATAGTATTAAATGTATACATGTGGAATTTCATTGTCAATAAATACTACCACATTCATTTTAAGGCATTTGGATTCATAAATATACCAAATGTAAAGAAGCCAATTAATTGCCTATTTGAGGAGTAATTTTATACAAACCACTGTGCTGCTATATGGCACAAAGGCTATGCTTCGCTTTGCTAATATTTAAACACGTATTTGATACAAGAAAAATATACGAGGAGATTATTTTAAACAGAATGTTACCTGGATTTTGTGTTTTCACACCTCAGAACGTTGCTGTGATCTCTTCCTGCAAGAAGACGTTTACAGTTTACAGTACACAAGGTCCTCTTAAAGTGTGATCAGCGCAGAGTATGAAGGTGCAACTAAAAAATACAGAACAAAAACACATTTCTCTTAAAAACAAAGTAAAAAACATAAATGACCCTGATTATGCTGTTGATATTTTTTTGTATTTTGGATAAATGAAAGCCCCAACCTAGTAGCAGTGCAGTGTTTTTCATTATAATTTTTTCTCAGGTGTGGGGGCGATAGTTACACACAGCTGCTGTCTGTGTGGCTGCATACATAGAGTTTTCCTCTCTGCATATTGTGGCTTTATATTACAGCATATGAAAAAAAAAAAACTTAATTAGTGGCTGACAAGTGTTGATACACAATCACCTCGGAGTCAGGTGGTTTTGTTAATGGCCCAGTGACAACTACTGGCTTTGTTTGCAATTAGATTATCCATCCTGTTTTCCTCACACAGCGTGACCAGGAGCGGCATGGTTACTGTCTATTTATGGCTGTTCTTGACTACATACTGTATCTTTATGACCTTTTGTTATGATTTCAGAATGGTTTGACTGTGGGAGCATTTGTTCTTGTCAGCTCGAGCTTATCATCTTAACACCTCCCTGTCAATCTTAATTGGCTACTGATGAGGCTATATGACAGTTTAAGTACAAAACCAAGTCAAATGGTTAAATACGTCTAATTAATACCACATATTAATCTGTAGCATGAACCTTTACGAATTTGTAGTGGTGGCCATCTGGGTGCCTAAGAAAGGCAGAGGTGGAACTACGAATCATCAGACCCAAGTTGAACATACAGTAGGGCTATACTGTTTATATACAAACAGCTATTCCTTTCACTGAGTGTCAGACAGTACCTCACTCATACTCACCCCCTCACGCTGAGAATGTGTAGGGAGTGTATCCTTCCATGGGCCCGGCTGTTTAAATTAATTATTAGTTTTATAGCGAACCCTGAGGCCTTGCACAGGCAGCTAATCCCTGCAGACAGTTAATCCGACCCCGCGTTACACAAAATCAATGCTGGTCTTTGGTGTTGGCATGCCATCAGGGCACGGGGACACATGTCAGAAAGGCCTCCTGATTTTTTCATGAGGTGTGTTTTTGAAGTAGTGGAGCCAGTGGAGGATGCTTGAGGTACCCAGAATTGAAAAGAATATCCGGAAGCGAGAAAAAGCTTGTATGACCACATTTCTCATGGAGGGTTGGTGATGCAAGTGTGTGGTATTTGTGCATTATTTTAACTGAAAATAGATGAGATCTTGGAGAGAGCTCATGCTGTCAGAAAATGTGAGTTGTATAAATTTGAAGTGAAGTCCATATAGAAACCTTATTGAATGAAACCGTATTGTATATTTTTTTAGAGCATAACACCCCCACAAAATCTATCTTGCAGTGGTAACTTTCTGTTGATAATCATCTTCTGGATGGGGGATAGGTAGTGACTGTAATATTAGAGCTATCAGTGACCTTCTGGCAACCTCTGTGATGATTGATGTGTGTGTGGTGGATGAGTGTCCTGCAGTCATCAAGGATTTGAAGAGATTTTGTTTGCAGTGACTGACAGCAGATCAAGTAGTCTGAGTTATGTCATGCTTGCTGTTTTCTCTGGTTCGGTGGCTGAGGATCAGTGCTCGTTGAGTGTTGGTATAAACATCAGGCTATGCTGTTTGTCTGATAATTTGATGAGAGGGAGGGATTGGAACAGTCATTTTGAAAATGTCAATTTGTGTCTTTTTAGTAATAAATCTTTTTTTATTGCCCAAGATGAGAACATCCTATTTTGTCTTGATAATGATGCAAACAGTCTGTGTTTTGAGATCCATTTAATATCTCGTCAGATTTGATACACTGTCAAAATTGAAACCACCATCCATTTTCTTTGTCAGGGTTTAATACCATTCAGAGAAAATATGAATATTTCTCATTCCTCAGTCTCATTTCATATTCTCAACTGTCTGTCAGTAATTGGAGTAGAGAGAGAGAGGGGGATGATCTGACCCAGTCCCCTACTTTTTTGCACCTCTCATTCTGCCTATTAGTTTTGGATTACCAGCTTTCTCTTTCTCACTGAGACTGGCAGCTGCAGATAATAGCTTTCATAATGTGTGGAGTTTCACTCCAAGCTCTTCTGTGTTTCTCTTTATGAGAGAACAAAAAATGTCAAGCCCAGTCAGTCTATTCATTTCCTCTGTTGGGAGATTAATGAGAGGAACAGTACTGTCTCAAGCTTTTTGTGACAGGCTTCAAAGTCCCTGTACAGGGGGACTCTTGTCTGTTCGTCTGTGGAGTTCACACAGGCTGGCATTCATTTGTGTGTACACTGTGGTAGTTGATTAGGGAGGCTAGCACATGATCAAAACTATTTGTTACAATTATCCCCACATTTGTTGCCCATTTTGTTTAACACTGATGAAGGGATCAGATATGATATTTTAGATATGAGCTGATTCAGGCTGTTGTGGGATTTAACTCCCTCAGCAAGTGATTTAAGTGTTTACAACATCAGACCGGAACACCAAATGTTGTTTGATGGGAGTTTGACTGCATGAAGTGAAAGCTTCGTGGACTGACTGTAACTCTGGTGGGGGGTGACACTAATGAGGAAATGACGTAGATAGAAAAATCTTGTGTTTAGTCATGAGACCTGTGGGTTAGACCATTAACTCCCCTTTCTGATCTAGAACACAAGGAGACATTCATTGTCAAGAGAATTTCACATTTTTACTCATGTCTATCACTCAGGCATTGGATATACTTTCAATCCATCCAACCCTTTTCTATATTGCTTATCATTTAGACTTTTTCAATGATATTTTATATGTTAACAACGCATCTTATTATATAGAGACCAAACGTGTTGTCACATGTGCAATGGTCAATTTCATCTTGAACACAGCAACACAGTATGTAATATGTGTCCTGAAAAAAATGGAAATGGAGAGAAGGTGAACAACCTCAGCAGGACCTCTACACACAGTATTGTATGTATAATGAAGCTTCATAACTATAAATCTAACTACATATAAAATCTTGAAATTGAGTATTGGGTCTTGCAGCTGTTCTACTGCTGATCAAACCCCATGCAGTCTATGAAATACCAATAAAAACTCATGTGACAGAATGAACTCTGCCAATTTCTAATCATATGAATGACACCACAAACAATATAACAGTCATCGCAACTGTAATCTCTTTCTGCTTGAGAGCTCCTTTACTGTAAGGTTGACCCTGTTAATGCATCATCTACACATTTTTATCTTACATCTTAAGCAAAACTGGCTTTTGCCTCCAAGACATGTTGTAGGCTACTTATTCGGGCCATTAAGTCCCTATTTTTAATCTGTGTAGAGGTACCTAAAATTGCTGGATTCTAGGATAAGGACTAGAAATTAAGTGCATAGAGCACAAAAACCTCAGCTGAAATCTAGCTTTGCTAACTGTGTGTCTCCAGTCCATTGTTGCGAATGAGAAAAGCCTTTTTTTTCTTCTATGTTTAAAAAAAAAAATCAGGTGTCTGTGAAAGCTGACATTAAACTGGTTGCTCTAGTGCATGTAAATGCACTGACTGTCACTCATTGCTCTCTCAATGTGCTAATTTTAAAGTGTAAGCTTGTAGAGAATTGCATATCCAAATATCAGCACCATATATCCTGCCATTCATTTTCATAATTCATTTGTTCATTCTGACCTGATCACATAAGTTGTCAGACTAGATGTAAGAGACATTCTGACTTCTGACAGACCTCTTCCACAGACAGAACCAGAAAATTAAGACAGATCTGGTTATGAACCACACGTCTCTTGTAAATGGTAAAATGGCACATTATCATCCACACTACAAGCCTAAAACAGTGTGTTGCATTTTCCGGGCATGTAATCATATCTTTTTAGAATTTCACTAATCGTTCCTGGCCTATGCTTCTCACTAGGAAAAAAAAATTCCCAAACTGTGACAGATGTAATGAATTACTCGAAATGCCTTCTCAATATCAACTGTTTTTCACTTCACGTTTGGTGGAACCAACTTCATGAAAACTTCACAAAACCGAACTCCAATGGGAAACCTTCCATTTTGTGATAAAGAGAAAAAAAACATACTAACATTAATAGACCTTCATGTTTCATGACTACATAAAGTTAAGAGAAAGTAAAAGATACATTTTTGGAAAACCTTCTTTGCTGTACACAGTTGGCAGAGTGGTGTATTTGCTTTACATGGATTTGATTAAAGGTTTTGAGAGAGAGGAGACATTTCTTTTGCTTTATGGCTCTTTTTGCCAGCTTGGCAGCAGCACTAGCATTTAAATGCCCATTAACAACCGTTTAACTGTCAAGATCTTTTGAAATATGGATATTTGCTATTCCTCGCTGCTTCAGAGCCACCAGAATTACTTTTAATAGCACAAGTGTTGGTATTAATATGTTCCTACATGAGCAGTAGGCTAGCTGAATGTCATTCTATTGCAAAGGAGTTTGCCAATGATGTCTGATTAGGAGTGCAAGGGGAGATAAATAGATGTTTCTTCCCCTCATTTGTTATCACTCTTTTAGTACATTGACCGACTACAGCATGTGATAAATAGAGGGAAGCCTCTGCATTTCCTGAGTGTGACACTATCTATTTACTCGTCAGCCCAGCTACGTGTTGATGCGATGTCTCCTCTGACAGCACATCCAAAGTCAGCTGCCTAGTCCTGTGCAATTTCAGCAGCAGAAGGGAAGGTTTTTGGGATCTGCATTTTAATCCTGGCCTGTTTAATGTTTGCCCCCTGACAATCTGGGCCAGACATCATTTTTAATGGTATGTACAGTGATAAAGCCAATAAAATGTCAGAATGATTGATAATCTGAGCATTATAGCAATATGACTTTCCAGTTCTCCTCTGCGCTCCAATGATGGTTTCCAAATTGAATTCTTTATGTGTGCATGCTTGTGTATGTTTGCATGCACAGTCACATTGTGTGCATGTGTGCGTCTTTGCTAAACCTGAGGTGAGAGGAAAACAGAAAAATCTTGTTAGTTCCTTGTGAATCAGTTTTTAGTGCTTATGCAATACATTATTTCCAAAATAACAAACCATATCAGCTGAATAGATTATCTCAGAATTTTTGGCCTGCTTACTGTATTTGTCTGGAAAATATGGATTGGGGTGAGAGCAATTACAAGGAAGATTACCATATTTCTTCTGTTAAATAAATGATACGAAATCTTGCTTTCCTCTGAGTGTCAGAAGCTGTGAATATATGAACCAGGCCTCTGAGGCCAGTGTGTGTTTCATATCAAAGCTCACTTATTTTCATCTGCTGGGGATGGATGGGAGGTGGGGGAGAGGATGCCGGTCATATCTCTTGACTTATGAACTTGTCCAAACACAGGTGGACATTGACAAGCCACAGACACTGGTGAAACAATCAAATGTTACAGTAGCATTTAGTCATTAAGCCTCCGATTTGATTGTTATACATTTGACATTCTCTCATTATGGAATTTGCTAGTAACATTACAACAGTAATTTTCCCGCTAGTGCTGTTTTCATCGATTTAAACGATAACCTGTCTATTCATTTAAAGCTGCAGCCTCACCTCGATTCTTATGGATGAGATCAAACAGCTCTGGTCCATTGATTTATTGCTTGCTGCTTGCAAACCAATAGCAATTGGTTTGGGATTGACAACACATGTAGACCTGCAGTGCAGACAGTGTCTCTATGGACCTATGAAACAGCTCCTTTTATCTTCAGCAAAGTCAGAGCAGTCCTGCCTCTGACTGGCAGTCATAGAAAGCGCTTTGTTTTATGTAAATGGTGATTGATGACATGTCTGGCACAGCCTGCAGTTTTTGACAAAAAGTATTGATGGCTGCTCTCAGTAAAGTGTTAGTCCAGGTGACAGAGCAATCCATTTTAAGATGAATGAGAGAGAGTGAGAGAGTGAAAGAGAGGGAGAGAGAGAGACAGAAACAGGAAAGTCATCAGCACTTTCAGGAAAGAGTTGTGTATTTGTAACTCTGGTTCCATGATCACAGGCTTTCAAGTGGAATACACACACACTGCTATCCCGCTTCAGTTAATGTGAGTTGTGTGACAATTTTTGCACCAGTACCAAGCGCCACAGTGCTGAATGTCAACAACAACCATTGAGTGTTGCATTGTATAATTGGCCATTTTTTTGTTGCCAATAAGAAAACAATGTGCCTTATCATATTCCTCCGCTCGATTCCCTCATTCGTCTCCTGAGGACTCAGTAATAAGACTGTGGAACTGTTTGTCCTCGTTCAGTGCAACACCTACTGTAGAAAATCAGAGAAGAAGGTGACCTATCACTGATTACGGAAGAAACTGAGATACGGTAACTACAGTGTACCACAAATTGAACAGGCTTGTCCCAGTGGCCAACAATGGTACTGCAATAAAAACTGCATTATTTGCACTGGCTACAGTAAGACAGTAAGTTGATTCTTCAGATTTTTGCCACTTGAAAAACGCCTTATTTTTGCACAATGTGTAAAATGTCTGCATCGTAATAATCGAGTTATTACAAAGTGCATAGCAAGGTCAAAAAGTAACATAGATAAAACCGGACTACATTAGCTGTATTGAGTCACGTGACTACCAGGGTAGCTAAAGCTATCTGCAGTTATTGGCAGATGAATTGGTGTGGATGTCCATGCTTTATTTAGATTAAGCATCTAGTGCTTACTATATGGGATTATTTGTATTTTCAAAATAAGAGCAATAAGGACAGCCTTACAGGTGGTGCAGGTCTTTTATTATTTTTGCCCAACTGTCTTGCACATGAAGTCCTATAAAATTTGTTTCAATTATGTTTCAGTCTTCCTTCATGTGTCTTCCTGCATTTTGCAGGAGAAAAAATTGAATTATAAATCATCTCCAACCTTAAAAAAAAGCTTTGCCAATTATGAAGCCCTATAATGCAGTTAAAACCAGTTTAAGTATTTTTACAAAAGTGTACTTTGTATTTTTGCTAAAGCAAATATTATGACTGACCATTTTGCAACATTTTAAGTTTTAAAAAATAAACAATATAGGTCGATACGGATGTGTTTATACTAAATAAAACAACACGTGTATTGCTCTGAATTCCCAATATTGATGCTTTTATGCTGATGACTAAAATAGCCCCCTAAAATGTACCCTATGAATGTAAGCAGCAAATGAAAAAGCTCGCATACCTTGTCAAACTATACCTGTCTGTCAGTTAAGGCTCATTTAGTGACTGTGGGACTCAGAGCATTTACAGCCACTGGATTTGTTTGAGTTGAATAATGGGTCCATGATCCACAGGGTCAACCCGATCCCCTCCATCTCCTCTCTGACTTTGGGATGATGAATGTGAATTTACATTTGCACTATACTGTGTGCTTTTACACTCTACAGTAATCTAATTTCACTAATGGAGCCACTATCAAAAGAAGTTTACTTTTGGATCTATGTAGTGAGGAATGTTTAAAGGACGAGCCAGCCAGAAACTGCGGATAGCAGAAAAGTCTTCTAAAAACATGTCTGCATATGTGAAGAAAATCTATAACAAAAACTACTCCAAAATGGTCCTGGTGCTGACGTGTGTCTGACAGAACCAGCTTTAACAGATGCTTCAAGGGGACCTTAACCCATGAAATCACGCTGTCCTGCATCCAGAGCCCCACCCTCTAACTGCTGTATAAATAGATTCTCGTGACAGGGTAATTCATCTCTGGCCATGAAAACATCAGCTTTAAAAGACAGCTCGCTGAGACCCTGCGCTTGTTAGGGGCCAGATCAGCAGCCCAGATGCCTGGGATGTAAACTCATGAAGAGAAGATTAATTTATCTGTCATCCCTGACTTTGACAGTTGTTGTAAATTTGACTCTGGCCTCTGCACACGGAAGAGAGGGGAGGAATGGAGGGGGGTAGAAGGGAGAGGCAAGTAAAGATATGGAGAGGAGTGTGAAGAGGGAGGATGGCATTAACGAGGGAGGGGTAGGGTAGGGGTGAGCGCCTGTCAAAAATTTCAGACATGTAATATTGACAAGAGAACTCACTCACTCTCTGCTGGTGTGCACCTGGATTACATCTAAAGCCCACCTCTCCCAGTAATGTGTTTGGAAACCTATTGTTAGGAGAATGTTTGGCAGTGATTTTAGCCAACCTTCACTGCCCCTCTCCTTCTAAAAGCACCCTTCCTCTTCACCAATTTTTTTCTCTACAGCTCTTTTCAAGATGGTGGCCACATAAGGCACGCTGGAAAATGAGTGGTGGTGGTGTCAGGGAAGCCATTTGGGGTCTGATTGATGGTAGCAGGCGAACCACAGCAGCCATGTTCTCTGATCTCCCTGTGTGCAAGCCATGCCTGGCGCGCTCAGAGAAACAGGAGAAGTTTTTTAAAAAGTTATTGCTGCTGCCAGACACATTGCATTAAATTTCTCATCATATCTGTGTCAGTGTTTCAGAAAATAGATGATGAATTGGGATGCATGAAATGTTTATCATTTGAGAAGATGATGAGCTGGCCTTGGAAGAAAAATGGAAAAAATATTGATGCGATCATCAAAATCTTGGTTACTGTGGCACAGATAATGTACTGTATATCTAGTATTTATTTTTGACTTGGATTAATATTGTAATCATAATTCTGTTGGCAAACATTGATTAATAAGTATTTGGTTTTATTTTCATGTCAAGGTTTGTAGATGTAAGCTGAATGATTTACAGGATATAGCCCAAATCACATAATTGTACGTTTCACACTTCATGCAGTACTACAGAATAGCAACTGACTGTTTTTAAAGTTTTGCGTCCAACCACTTTTTTCCACAGGCTTTGATGCCAGCAAAGCTGGCCTTTTTTAGGATTTATGGAGCTACAGATGTGGATGTAGTTATGGCTTTCAGCATTGATGCAAGACGGGTGCTGTCAATAAAGAGCTCCCCTGGGCTTTGGGTCTGCATAAGAATTACAGTGTCTCTTCTTGGCTTCATTTGACCCTTCTCTCTTTCCGTAAGCCTGCTATGGATGTCACTGTATTTGGAGCAACCATCCTTTCAACTGACACGCACAGTACATTACTAATTTATTTTCACTGAGCATTTTAGGAGTCTTCACTTCCACCTCCTGATTGGATTTGTTGTGTGTCTGATCACCAAGTTTATACATAGAGTCTAGCGTTATAGCAAATTTGGATATCAGTTATCAGCACCTCCTTATATGTCTGATTGGACCTAGGGGAAGTGACAAATATAGCCCAGGAGATCTTGAGCTTTTATTGTGGATTAGCATGTTAATAGGCTTTCGACTTGGTTTGACAGAGCTTGCTTCCCCCCGGAGAGGGACAGCCTCAAGCCAGGGAGAGGGGTTCTGTATGTCTGTATAGGGGTAAGCAGGGAAAAGGAGGGGGAGAGGGAAGAGAAAAGGGAAAGTGGGTTAAAAAAAAAAAAAAGGGGCGTATTGGCGGGTGGATTTGGTTGGAGGGGGGTGATGGAGGAGGTTTTGGGGAGTGTGGAAGATATTGCCAATTAGCATGTGGATGAAAAAAGGTTCTGACAGGAGTGGTAACCCAGTCATGATAAATATGGTGACTTAACAGCTTCTCCTCCTCCTCCTTTGTCTGTCAGACCCCACAGCTGTGAACTTAAGGACTCTTTTCACCTAAAAGGAAATCAAAAGATAATCCCAAGTTTGATGTTAGGAGAAACTTTGAGTCGGAGGGGAAAAGGGGTCACCGGTGTATAGGGCAATGGGTTTAAGCTGTAAACCCTTCACAAAAGGTTCTGACAGAGTGAGTTCCTCCCAATCTCTCTGAGTGTATTTGGAAACTTCTGAGCACCTTCTCCTTGCATGACTAAACCTACTGAAGAATAGACAGATAAGGGAACTCACTGGCTTAAAAGCAAAAGTTTAATTTCCCTACGAAAACAAATATCTGGTATCAATCAACGAGGTGGATTGAATCCTCTCACCTGCTCCATGTTTGTCAAAATTCCCCTGGATGATGTAAATAGCTACCTGAGTTTGACTGACACTCCTTTCTCATAGTTTTGTCAACATCAATTGTTGGTATTGTTGGAGTTTTTGGCATCTTATTCCAAGAGGATAATGAAATTAACCGAAGATTTGTATGCATATACCATGGAAATACTTGATTCAGCTCATTTTTTTCTTAGAGTTAATATACAGAGATGTTCTCCATACTAGGTAAGGCAGGAGACTTTAGTAAGTGAAGTGGGGCACATCTCTTTGCTGTGCTGTACGTTTTCATTGTCTCCCGTTGACAAAGATGAAGGAGACAATGGAGCCGATCAGCCATTAACCTGTTAAGCATCTTGCGGGGTTAAACAATTTTCCCTTTTGTATTGTCTCCATCTCAAAGGCTGGTAACATGTTAACATTTATCCAACACTTTAGAATTCTTGTCTTCTATCAAGGTTTCTCTGGTTTAATTTAGCACATACATCTCATTCATATGACCAAGTTTTTTTTAATTCCAAACTATGTAACATACATATGTAAAAGTCATCAGTCCAATTTCATTCTAAGCCAAGCACATAAAAAATTGGCTGGACTGCCTTTCGTTTCAAGGACAAAGCTGCAATACATTAGCTGTCTCTGTGAGGTGATAATACCTGTGCTGATGATGGCGGCTGACCTTGAAGAGCTTAGATGACAAAACCCTTGCTATCATCCCTTGAACCCCAGTTCTCCCAGCTACGTGCACATGTATACACTTACACGCCCACCCCTGCACACACACACACACACACACACACACACACACACACACACACACACACACACACACACACACACACACAATTTCAGATGCATAAACGCACACTGTATTTTACTTGCTGAAACCCACACAGCAAATGACCTCTCCTCCTTTCCCTGACAGTTTCATGCAACTGGCAACTGCAGTATTGCTTTAGAGCACATTTGCTTACCATAAGAATGTAATTTTCAGTGATAAGGTCCTGGAACTTGGCAGGGGCTGTGTGTGTGTGTGTGTGTGTGTGTGGGGGGGGGAAATCTGTCGTTTTGTGCCAAAGCTCCGGTCATGGATGATCCAGGGGCTTGCCCTGAGGGACAGCTCAGAGCTGAGTGGGCCAAAGTAAGGTCATCCTGCAGAAAAATGATTAATCTATCCCTGTCTATCCTTTATTCCACAAGGAAGGAAGGATGCACAGCAAAATGAAGTCGAATAAGTGGCTCACTGGTGCATATGTAAATTTCTTTATATCACATTACGATATTGCTAAACTGCCTCATCATTATAATTTAGGTGTAATTGAAAATTTTGTAAAATAATGTGAAGTAAACACATTTTATTTGTGATATATCATTTTTTATAGACAGTTTTGTCAGAGTACCAATTCGTATGGAACCCTTTGAGGGGCCATGTGCAGTGAACATAAAGTATCCAGGGTGAATATCAGAGCTGAGAGCCTCACCATAAATACCCAGGTCAGAGCTGTCAGCCAGAACACTTCTCCTCATAGTCTGTTTTCTCTTTTTAGTTTTAATCCACTCATCATGGGGTGAGTGAGAGAGAGAAACAGATACAGGCAGAGGCGGCATGCTATAGTACAGCAACAGATTGGAAAGAGCAAGAAAAGTAGGAGAAAAACATACTCTGAAGTGTGTGTGAATCCATAATAGTGCAACTTAATGACACAAACTATCTTCCCTTGCTGTCGGAGAGAGGCTAGGCTTCCTCCGAGCCTCAGACGGCCCTCTGTTACAAAACAGAAGACAGTAGGGCTTTGACAGCTCCAAGTGTCTAGGGCCAGGGAAATAATTGATAGCAGGCTGCCTGCATCCAAGGTCCTTTAGCAGTAATTGCAAGCAGAATCTGACTCTCTGATCTCACCAGTGGTATTGGCTATGCCAGAACAGCCTGGCTTTGACAGATTGCCTTCCTGCAGTAATAACTTAGGCATGTTCCCTGTTTTCTCACACAAGGCCATACAGTGCGGTCTCTACCACAGAACTAGCCCAGAATCATCAGTGATTATTTTAGATGTGTATTTTTCTTTTAGCTCTTGGCAGATTTTTCTGAAAGGACACTCTTCGAGTTATGGTTTTGCCTGTAGCCAGCTGCCCCGTACATTGTTTTCCACTGTGATGATTTTTTTTGTTTGTTTTTTTCAGAATGAAATTATTGGTAATAAAATTAGTACTGTGCACATGTTAACTTGCTTTTGCAAGATGGAAAGCATTCAGTGGAGCTTGTGAAAAACAAATTGATGTTACAGAGTTCTTTTATTTATAATTGCCTCGTGAAATCAGACATTTATTAGCCTTAAAAGGAATGTAATATCTGTGACCGATCAACTGTGCTCCAAAATCTTTTGGTTAAAAAAAAAAAAAAAAAAAAAAGAGGAATTTCCAAACACTTTCCGTTGCCATGATTCTTGCCCTGAATGACAGCCTGAAGGCTTTATGGCCTTTTGAGGGATAGTCCTCTTCCCCCTTCCCTTCCCTCATCTCCCTGTCTCCTCTCCCTCCTCCCCTCTTGCTCTCAGTGGCACTCTTCCATGCTCACTGTCTGCACTGTAAAGCACTCAGGGATTTATTGTCAGCTGGAGTTTCCTTGATGGGGTGTAATAATACTGTGCCTTTCTCACCCGCTAAGGTGGTAGAATCCCCTCCCTCTGCCGATGAGAGGACCCCTGCGGGCTGCCCTGTGAGCGCCTGTGTTCTGTGGCAGACTTATACGCCTGGCAGCTCCACCCCATGGCTGTCCAAACAAGGTTTCTCAACAGGCGCCCACATCAAAAAGAGCATTGTATGGGGGCTGCAGGAAAGTGAAACGGCAGGATGTTGCCTTTAGTTATTTATTTATCTGGCTTTTCACAAACAGCAGAAAAGAGTTAAAAGCTTGTGAGCTCTTTGGCGTGGTAAGGTTTTTGTTTTGTATTGTTTTTGTTTAATGTTTTGGCAGTAAAATGGTGCATTCTTGCTACTGCTAATTACAATTGAGTAGTTTTGTGTTCAAAGTCGTCAGAAATCATCCCAGGCAGGACTGATGAGTGTAAACACTGAACTGATGTCTGAATGAAAATCATTAAAGGAATTGAAGTGTAAATAGACACGATCCCCATGACACCCTGCAGTAGGAAATGTGATACTGTGGTTAGTACTTTACTGCCAGTGTTAGCCGGTTAATCTAATTTAATCTTTAAATAAAGGTTTAAATCAGTGCAAATAAACATAAGTAAATGAGTCTGGGAATAACATGTGGGTAAGATATCAAACACAATGTGAAGAATGTTAAAAGTCCCTTAATGCCTCAAAGCATACTCACAGCTCAGCAGGCGAGCTGCAAAGGTGGCTGCCGGGTAATATAAATAGAAACTCCTTACACTTCCCTGCAATTAATAAAAGATCCTATGAGCGATCCATGAACAAGGGATGATATGAGCAAGCAGTCAGTCAGGTCAGGGCAGGATAAACTGGTCTCAGCTCCCTGTCTTCTGTGAGAGCTGGGGGGCAAGATAGATGTGTGCGTCACGCTGCTTTGAAATGTCTAAACATAGATGTTTTAGAGGTGGACGCAATGTGAAAATGTAAATAAACTTTATAGGAACTTGGGGTCAGGCTGAGGTTGGATTTATGGTTTTGGCATTTACCCCTAGGCCCATCCGTCATCCCTTTGCTCTACCAAGCCCATCGGTCCCAACTCCTCCTCCTTGAGCCAAGTTCCTCCCCCACCCCACACCCTGGATCACAAGACCCTCAGCTGAACTACAGCCGACCTGCTGGATCCAAGGCCAGCTGGGCTTCAAATGCCATAATAAGGACTTTTCAGTGCCTTTAATGATTGTGTGACTATTGGGCAAGCCTTTCTTTCTATCTCTCTGGTTATCTTTTTTCTTAATCAGTATTTCTTTCTCATTTGCTCTTAATTTTTGTTGCTCTCTCCTTCTTGCTCACACCTTTGATTTCTCTGATGTTTTGGGTTGCTGAGGGAAAGGATTTGTGTCAGCGTTATTTGGGAGGTCTTGAGGGACATGTTGAGTTTAGGCGTCCCGCTGGAGCAATGTCACTATGTTCACTTATTTACAGCACCAATGCTTGTCATGCCAATGTTCCCAAATTATCAAGACATAACAGGACTCTTGTCATCAACTGTGATCTCACAGTAAAAATATCTGACTATTGCTCTATTGCAGTTTGGGTAAATAACAGCAGTTAGAAACATATTGTAGCATTCATTTTACATTTTTTTCATTGTATACTGGAGTGAATTATACATGTTTGGTGTTCATTTAAAGATGAAAAAATTATAATCAGTTAATCGACTGTAAATTTCAATTCTGCATATTAGTAAAATAAAGCATGCAAATAAGTCAGCTATTTACTAAGATTTTCCTTTAACACTGGTAAGATGAATCTCACTATAAATATTAGGTGCCACCAAGTTGTCAGCATTTTGTGTAAGCATCAAGATTCTCATTTTGTAATGCAAATAATTAAAATTTCAGGTTTTAGAGACTATTATATAGACTGTGGTGTGATATACTTGATCTTAAAATGAATGTATTCAATGAAGGCACCCACATAGATTATATGGCCTACTGAAAAAATGTACAAAAGTTTAATGAAGGATAAATAAAAATCCTATTCAGCTCTACACATTGCAGTTCATTGAACTTGACTTGCTTAACAGAAGTCCTCAGATGATGTACGGCAGCAGCTCCAATTATGGCAGGCAAACAATCCCGTGGTACCTCTTTCAATAGCTGAGTTCGTGCACTTGTCCCGGCATTAGAATGAGAGGACACCTGCCTTAAATGACTGAGGGTCAGCTGGGAACCACTTTGATCTGTGTGACAGTTTGACTACCTCGATGGGAGTGGCACTGATAATCCCTTTGCTTAACTCGTGCTTTTTGGCCCAGCCGGGGTCCTGTCCAGGGATAAAGCAGTGGGCTAAGTCTTAATCAAACAGCAGGGTCGGTGGCTGCATGAAGGGAAGGGTCTTTCAGGGTTAGAGTGCGGAAGGGCACATTTAGGACAGGGATGAATACACACAAATGGAGGATTAGAGTGTTTTGCCTTCTTGCAAAAAGAAGAGGTTTAGCAGGCAGTTTTCCAATATTGAAAGAGTAAGTCAGTGAGTTTAAGAAAGCAGGGAGTTGTTCTCTTCCCCACAGACCTGAGTTCGTAAAGCCACTTTGCGAGCCAGTCATGATCTGCGCTGCCAACGAAAATGTGTATCTACTCAGTGCAGTTGTACACGGACTTTCTGATAATTGTGGCAGTCAATCTTAGTTTAATGACCCGTGCCCGTCCGCAAAAACACATATTACCAGCTGTCAGATTGCGTGCAAACAGTGCAGTTTCACATAAAACAGCCTGCTCTGCAGATTCAGTTTGGCCTATAGCAATCCGACACAGTCACAACCCAGCGGTAAACAAGCACAAGAAGTGTCATCGGTCAGTTATGTGATTCCTGTTTAACAGTGGGAGTATGCCGAGCCTAGCATGGATCAGTTGTAATGGAGAGACGGGATGACCTCTTTGCTGTTATCGCCTGATCTGCTTCTCATTGTTCCTTAAAGTGAAACCAAACGCAGTGACAATGAGAAGAGTGTTTGTGTGTAGTGTTAGATCACTGCGTTTTATCTTAATGAATTGTTTACAGAAAGCATGGGAGCAGGGGGGCTTTAGCGGCTATAAGAGCTATATGTCGGCAGCATGTCACGTTACATTTCTGAATGTAGAGAATGGGCTAACAGTGAAACAGGTAAATTTACAGAAGAGTAATCATCACAGTTATGTTTACTTTTGTGAAGGATTGGTCATGCTTTTTACCAGTCATGACAGAGAAGCCATCATCCCTGTAAAAATGAGAAAGACAACTCGTTTAGAATTATAAACCCCATTCTCTGTTTGTCACATCTATTGATTTTCCTCTGCCCCCGTCCCTCGTAGTTTATATCTAGCTATAAGATATACTCCTGAAAAGGATTTATTGTCGCTATAGGCCTTGCCCAGCAGGGCTGCTATTACCAACAGATGAAAGGTGTTTGGGGGGGCAGGGAAGTAGAGGCACTACAGCAGTGTGGTATTGGATATTGTTTAAATACCGTCAAAAGAGCCCGCTCATTTACACAGTGAGAGCCTTGAGAAGAAGACTGATGTGATAATCCTGTGAGTAGCAGGTGGCACTGCTTTAATGTTGGTGTAAAACAAAATTGTTTCTATTTTCCATTTTCAGTCGACTCCGTTTAATCTCTAAATGAGACGATTGATCGCCTGTTGGCAAGAAAATGGTATCACCTGCTCTAATTCAAAGTGGACCTGAGGAGAGGATGATGGTATACTGGCATGAAAGGGAAAAAGGGCCATATTGTCTTTCTTTACCCTCTATTCCCTATCTTTTTCTCTCTCCCTCTCAGACTGGGCTGTCAGGAGTGAGGAAGAGGAGGATGAGGAAGCAGGCCTTCTTTCTTCTTCCCCCACCACTTCCGAATTACCTGCTGGGTCCGAGCTCTTTTATGCTCTTGTTGTGACAGGTAGATTTATAAGGCTTGAAATTTGTACAAATCAGTTGTCATTCAGTGGCAGCTGTCAATGTGTCAAGCTGTCAGGGCCTGCTGTGAGGGAGATGCCTTAGGGGGCTGAGCGAGGGGGCAACCGCCCAGAAAAGAAAATGAGTTCAAACAGACCTGAGAAGCTCCTCTCTTCCACAGGCCTCCCTGCCCCTGTGGAGACGCCATCGATTTCTCTTGATGTTGAGCAACAGCGCGCCCAAAAATGACACGCCACACCGTGCTCAACCCAGTCAGGCTGCGACACAACAACGCGTGCTGTGCCCGTCCCCTCAATCTGCAGACGCCTCTCGTTCTCTACTAAATGGCTGGAAATCTGTAATCTCTCTGAGGAGGGAGAACACCAGAGTTGTGTTTAGAGATTCTTGGCAATGACTGTCTTTTTATGTGCTGCTTAAGTAGCTGAAATGGAAATCTCTCAGAGGAGAATGACAAGCGTGTTTAAAGATTGTTGTCAATTGTTGTGTTGTGTGCCTGTTTTCTCTGGCCTTGTCCCTGCGTGGGCCTGCCTGTGTGTGATTGGCGGGCCTGCTGGGGGAGTGATGGGCATGACAGCCTCTCTCAGTCAGAGGACCCCAGGTGACACACACCTTCTCCATCCTCTATCGTTCTACACAGTCTTCACAGAGGAATGGGAAAGACAGGTGCTGCAACCAGTGTGAGGTGTGTGGAAACAAAAGACAACAGCTGACAGAGAAGCTGTGCCATGCGGCAGCATACACGCCGAGGTGTGGGATGACACAAATATGCTCATATTTCGCTCATACACGTCTTTGTGGCGCTATTGGGGCTGTTGTCAGATTCAGTCTGTGGGAGCAGATGGAGGCAAATAGGTTATTATTGATTACATATTATTAGCACACACATTCAGGTCTGTGATTTGAAGTCCATAATCATTTTGTCATTTTAATTACCTGTATAAAAATATAGTAATTCATAACAAAAGTATATGTTTAAACATTTTTTAGTGTACCTGTATTCATTTATATGTGTGACAAATGGTCATATATAGGTCAAATTATTGTTTTTGTATGTATCTTGATACATACATATTCATTGTAAAACACATACAAAATGTGTCACACATCTCTTTTTTCTGTAAACATGTTTTTTTCTTTCTCAATAAACACTGAAACCTTTGTATGCACAGGCTGTGTTTCAACTTAATGATGTTGTCACATTTGTTGCCAGCATTTTGCAGTTGTGAAACAGAACATGATGTTGATATTCAAGGTTTTTGTCACCTTGCCCCTCCAATTTAATGACAACAACATTAAAAAAAAAACCAAAAACATTCTCAGCTGAACAAAACTGTTTACATTCAGGTGAGTTTGTTTTCACACCCTTCATGCCTGTGTTTGTTATGTATCACAGCCAAACTCGCTCCCCTAAGATGGACCAAGTATGGCCCGCTGAATCTGATTTAAATGTTTTACCAAAACTTGAAGTTTCAAAGAGCAGGGAGCCCCAGACTGAACATGAGGGGAGTGATTTGAATTCTGCTTGAGAGCTGGTTAATTTGAAAGCTGAGGTCTCTATTTCATTACATAGCATCCAGCACTGCTAACCTGGCTTCAGTCCAAACCTCCACCTAAACATGTGTGTACACAGGCACAGACATAGACATGCATCAGAGCTGCATGGCTACACTGTAATTAGCCTGATGAGGTTTTGGGGGATAATCCTAACAGATTTATCATCTCCGCCTGGCAAAGCGGGGTCCCTGAAAGAAAGGGTTTCATGGGACACTGTTTGGAAGGTGACACTTGCTCAACAGCCCTGCAACAAGGGGTGAAATATTAATCAAAGTTTTCCATGCAGTTATTAACAGCTGCTGGCCTTGGCCTCTGTGTGGGTGTGGGTGTGTGTGTGTGTGTGTGTGTGTGTGTGTGTGTGTGTGTGTGTGTGTGTGTGTGTGTGTGTGTGTGTGTGTGTGTGTGTGTGTTTATTGTGTGGCAATGAGCAGCAAGTTAGTCCACAGAGAGATGAGTTTGACGTGTCTGAGTTTGTCTTGTAAAAATGCAGCTGTCCAGGACATGACAGCTACAGCGTTCGAGGGGCCATTACGGGGTGTAGAACATTTCCTGGGAAATGGCTTGAAAAATGACAGTGCAGCCTGTGCAATATTAATTGCTACACAGTCACCATAAATAAGTCAAAAAGCTTTAAGAGAGGAACAGAGTAGAACAGTGCTGGTTATCCATTGATCATGCAACAACAGAATAAGATCGACTTAATTATTAACTTATTCATCAATTATTTTTTATTAATTTCTTACTTAAATTACTTTTCTTAGTTATTAGATTTTAGATACAATTTTTATGTTTGTGCTGTGCCATTATATTTAACTTGCCTCACTGTGGGTTATTGTTTTACTATGAAAACTGGTGACTGTCTAAGAGTTGCAGTAACATATTGACATTGATCCTGTGAATCAGTCCTTATGTCCTCTGTGACCTTTGTGACTCTAACTTGTTAAACGTAGGATATTTGTACTTTTGGTTGGCAAATTAAATATTAAAGGTGCTCTGGACTCCCATTTAGTTGCAAATTAAGAGTTCATTGGTAGGAAGCTGTTGGCACATGTTTGGCAAACCATTTTCATGTAATGAATAGCTTACACATGTCATTAGTCTATAAGGCCAGGATAGTTAAAAGAAAACCATTTAGTCTTTACATTTACAATCACAAAATAATAAAATAATACTCATTTTATAAGTTACTTACACTGCAAATTTATTGGATGACTTTGGTGTAGTTAGTAATGTAACAGGAGTCAATACTTCTTTGTTTGTAGTATCTTCCTTAACAAGTTGTGAAACAAGTTTAAAGTCTGTTCAATCCCCTTGCGATCATATTATTCTATTACATCCGTTATAGTCGTATTATTATATTTATAAGCAGTGCACCCAAAACCTATCTATGACTTTAAGATATGAAATCATTTCATTTTAGACTGAATAAAGTTAGATCAGAGCAAAGAGCCAGATTGGTGTTGTTCATATAGCCCTGTCTGTTTGTTTCGTAATTTCTGCACATAAAAAGTTGCGAGGTAAACACTGCACAGAGCACTTTGTTCTGTAGTTATTGTTTTTATGTCTTGTTTCTCAGCAAGCTTTTGTCTGATTTAGTAACAGGCATATGTTGTTTATTGGAAATTAATTCTCACCCCTGCCGCCACCCCCCCAATAAATCAGGCATGTAAACCAAAAACCTGAACACAGTGACTAATTAGAATCAAAAGGGCTAGAATCCATAATGGGCCTCCTTCACTCAAAACACTACTCTATAATTGGCCATAAATAAACCCTTGCTGTTTTTGTGTGAGCTGTAAACAGCTGAATGCTTCAATTAAGCAGAAATATACCTGCACCATGTTGAATACAGGGTGCTTGGGAGCTGCTGACATATGGATATGATCTGTGCTCCCTCCCCTGCTCCAATTCAGGCCTTATTTTGCAGAGTGCGTGAGAAGCACAGATAATTTCTTTTTGCCGGTGTAATATTATAGTGACTCATAAATAGATGGTTCCTCTTTCGGTACTAAAAGTTTTCATTAAAGGCGCCTGAGTTTTGTTATTGACACCACAGGTTGCGTATGCAGGGAAACACAGTAAAATTTATCAGTGCTCTTTTCCTCACCTAATAAATCATCTAAACAGGGCAGACCATATGGCAGAGAAGACCTTGGAAATGTGGCTTCGGCATGCAAAGAGTCAAGTTGCTTGAAATCAGGAACGATCACAGACTGCTCTCTTCCTTTCCCCCTCTCTTCCCCTCTCACAGAATATCTCCTAGTTATTTTACACGCCATTTTCTTGTTCACCTTATCACCTCTTTGTCACTTGTTTTTTTCCACTTTCCCCCAAGAAGAAACAGAGAAGCAATTCCTGAGTGTAAAGGACTGGGACTAGATAACACTCTCTCTCTCCTCTTTCTCTCTGTTTCTCCCTCTGTCATGCTCACTTTCAAACCAACCCCCCCCTCTGCCGAGAGGGTCCTGGGAGGTGCACAGACTGATGGCAGAGGATGATATATGTAGCGTCTGTGTCCCGGCTCTCCTCTGGCCCTTTGTCATTAATCATAGCCATTAGCTTTTCTCACTGCAGCCTTGTCTGTGCACTGCTATGAAAAAGAAGCCTTTTTCTCTCTCATATCCCACAACAAGAGAGACTGCTAATACTTGTGCCTCACTGTCACATGGCTGCATTTTCAGCACACGGCAGGCAACTATTGTAATGTAGAAAATGGATATTATATCCAAAAACCTGTGATTCTTCACCTCACAGGGAGGGAAATATGGGAGGAATTATTGAGGGGCTGTAAGGTGGAATTGATCGTCAATATTGATTTTTGCCCATATACTTTCTCTCTTTCTGCTCTCTGTACCTTTGTTAGTATTTTATCTTTTTTTTCCCAATATACTGACTCCAAAATACACATTGACTAAACAATAAAAAAAAGCAACACACTTCGAATGTGACTACATCTCTTTTGGACTCATTTGAACAGGACCACTATGGACTCGGCTTTGTGCAAGCTGTAGAGAGTCTGTTTGGATGGCCAACATGTGAGCTAATGAGAATAAACAGCTGGCCACTGTGGTGACCATCTAGTGTAATAGAGATGTATGGCCACCGGCTCCTGCACGCCTACTCCTCCAATCCCCAAACTGTGCCTGACAGATATACTAAAGCCTCATCAGTCTAGTCCCAGTCACACCAAACACACACACAAACACACGCACACTAACCACACACATGCTTGTGCGTCATACAGGAACATACACACGCACACAGGCCTAGCAGGCAAAGCAGTACAGACCTGCTGCAGTCACAGTCCAAATATCTAATTGCTCTCTCTCTCTCTCTCAAACACACACACACACACACACACACACACAGGCACAGAGCCAGCACTTTCCACATTAGAGACTCAACCCTCTTTTTCTCATTTCCCTAACTGTATCATCCATACTGTACCTAATGAAATGATTGCAAGTAGTTATTGCTGACTTATTATCTAGACACACAGCTTTATCAAACTGCTGCATTGATTTAGTGCACTGTGTCTCCGAGAAAACTCCAGGGATATTTCATTTGCCTGACTACGCCATAATAATGGGACCCATCCTGGTATGCATTATGCATAGATAGACCATAGATAATTCAAACTGGAGGAACACATGCATTACCTCGGTGCCATAACCTCCCAGTCTCATACTGTCTATTATATTAGGTTGTGGTGTTGTTTATTTTGCGCTGCACCGGGATCCCATTACAGTGAAATGATAAGAACCTACAGTGCAGCCGGCTACATGTACAAATTTGTGTCATAGTTTTCAGCTTTGATAAATCCCAAACACCTTATTCAGCAGGTATTTGTGCTTCCTCTCATTTGATGGTGTTTTGTCCTCACAAAGAGAGAGCTAGCTCCAGGTGGCTCTGTGCCTCCCCCCAGGGTTTGGGGAGTGAGATAAGCGTTTGTCTTTCCCATTCTAAAGTGGCTCCTGTTAAGCCCCGTACCTGGAAGATGACTGATTTTGACAATGCAATTTACATCTCTGTATAAAACAATCTCACACTGCGCCTGCAGATTTACACCGGATTAAACTGTTTGTCTCCGTCACGGAGTAACCACACAATCTATCAGGGCCTCTGTGTCTTTTCCAATACCACATTCCCTCTCTTGTCCCTCGAGAGCAGAAAATTGATCCAGAATGCAGAGCGCGCCCCCCCCTTTAAAATTGCTACAACAGCTTTGCAGGACCTACAATTATTGAAACATGCAGATGTCAGTAATTTCAATAAAACTGATATGGTAGTAATGAAAACATCTGACTGAGGGGGCGACGGCTACAGGATTTATGGCTGCATTAGAGGAAAAAGGCTGAGATGACAGTTTTGCAGCATTGCTCGACACTCCCTTGTTTCACACGCATTAAAGGCGCAGATCAATTAGCTTCCGACGCAGTTAGCTTTTCCACAGACAGTCCTTTTACGGCGGCATGAAAAATGCATGGGCTCCTAGAAGAGATTTTGGAGCCATTAGCTGTCCTCATCCTTGCATGTTTTCATGTAAGTGTGCATTTGCAGTGATGTATGACTGTACAGTGGCCAAAGCTAAAGTCTGTCTTTATAATCAGAGAACCGTGACATTCTTTTTGAATCTTTTTCTCTTGGCGCAGCATTACACAGAGTGTAAATGTTGTCAAACGAAAATTAAAGGGCAGGAATAGGCCTCCTACTCCTGCCAACCTGCATGTCAAACTGTAACTGTAACATATTATGACCCTGTAAGTGCTTTAGTATTAAATATACTTCAGTAAACCTTTCGTTATACAGAAATCCACACTAATTCAAACCAAGTAGTTGGAGTCAACCCACTCAGATCAAATACCTCTGTCCATCCATTATTGTACTCCTATGATCTCATGGTGTCTGAGTGCTGCCTCTCCATTCCCCTCAGGTGAGTCATTGCAGGGGCTGTCACCCTCTCTGCTCCATATCCCATATGTCTAATTCTAATTAAATGAACATTAAGACCCCCCTTTTCTCCTTCCTTGCCTTTCTCCCTCTCACCCTCCCTGATGCTATCAGAGATAGCAGAGCTCAACTGTTAAAGTAATGAATGTGTAAGCACGGTGACAGGAGTAAGAGGAGAAGGCGTTCGAGGGGTGACTGTACAGCGCAGCTAGATTTTCTCCTCGGCAGCCACCATGGCAGCGACAGGACTATGTCCCATTCGATTTGCATAACCTGCTAAAAAGCTATCAGAGGGCCTGCAATTGATTGAATTTCACCTCAGAGAAGTGCTAATTAATAACAGTGTGGATCTGACAGGCCTTTATTATGTGCGTGAGACAGGAGATGATGTCTGTATTAGCAGGGTCTCTGGAAGCTGTGGAGGAGGATATAGAGAGAATGCTGAATTAATGGAACTATGTCCTGGCTCTATCATCATATCATTAGAAGACCATTGATGGTTTCACACTACAGGTAGAAATCTATAACAGTGTAATGGGGCAGTAATATTTAGGCAGCAGCTTATAGTATCTGCACTATATCATTGGTGCAGTGTGTGGTTCATATTCTCCACGAGCAGTCAGGTGCAAGTGAACCTGGATTTTTTGAATCGTGGACGAGACTTGTTTCAACATTTTTCATGGCACACAAACATGGCTCCAGACTGTGGCCCTTATTTTGATCATGAGTAATCTGTCTGTGAGTGTTTATCTATCTATCAATGTGTATGTATGTTTTTTAAAGAGATATACTATAATATATACTACACTACATATACTCTACTGCCAGTTTTATTGACTTAATTTCTTTCTGGTATTAGCTTAGCAATCATCTTCATCTGTTTATAATATGGACTTGTCATAGAGTGAAACAGAGCACATTTACTAAACACTAGATGGCTTTCGATGAATTAGGGTTTCAGGTAACTCGGTTGGGGACAACTGCTCCAACCGAGAGCTGCTCACGAAGAACAGCCGTTTTGAACAAAGGTTAGAGGACAACAAGCTGTGATGAGGAAAAATGGCAGAGAAGTTTATATACAAATATCCAGTTCAGCCCTCTGTTTTAGTGGTTAAGACTTTCTTAGAAATGTCCATTTCCTCCACAGTTATCATTAGGGATGGGAATTGAGAACCGGTTCCAAATTGTCCGAGCCATCAGAATCGTATGCCTCCGAGCTTACGATTCCTTTTATCGATGTCGACATGTTTTTCTGACAGTTGCGCATTGCAAAGTACTAACGTCAAACTCATGCGTCTGTGCTGCTGCAAACTTTGCAACAAGAGGGATTCATGGCGGAGAGGAGGAAGTGGTCCAAAGCGTGGCTTAATTTCACGAAGAAAGATGACGACAGTGCTAGTTGTAACGTCGGAAGAATGGTAATTTCAAGCAATGGTGGAAACACCAGCAATATGCTGAAACATCACGCAACATGGGGTTAAATTCCAGGAACGCTCTACGCACAATTACTGCTGCTTCCCATCCGAGCAGTGAGTCCGTTACAGAGGGTAAATTTCCTCTGTTATAATAACATGCAGGCAGGCGTAGCAGATTTTTTCTTTGATTAACATAACCTAAATGAAAACAGGGAGGTTAAGCAGTGGAGGTTGTGTTGACGCTGAAAACCTGTTTAGGCCTACTATTTTTTCCACACAGAAAACTGATCGGGACCAATAGGCAGAATCGATAATGGCAATGGTATCAATAAAATCTTATCAATTACCGTCCCTAGTTATCATAGGAGTAGGTATAACATTTGGTAGACTCACTACTGTTCTCTCTTATTCAGCATGTGCCTCTTTGGATCATCACCCAAGCCTTGTGATGGAAAAGACCACAACATCCTCGATCACATTGTCGCTATTTCTACCTTTTATTTTTCCAATCCACAAATAAGTATCTCCGTTCATGAAATTGTAATAATGCACAGAAAACTGGCTATTCCCAGTTTGGCAGAGGAGTGACCCATTGTAGAGATTTATTTTTTCGAGTCTTGTTCTGGTCTTTGCACTGTTTCACTCAGTGAGGTCTTCATGGAAAAGCTCTGATTAGAATCTCCCGAGGGCTCTGTTCTTTTGGGCCAAAATGCTCCCCCTAGCCTGAACAATAACGCTACAAAATCACTCTTAGACGCCATCGTAAACTGCCCAATTCGGTACGCTGTGTTGTTGCCAACAGCAATTACCTTGATAGAAACGACTTAACTATGTTTAAATGACCACTGCTGCCTGGTGAATATCATATTTCCTGAATAACTTATTAGATTAAGAGGCTGCACTGTGAAGAGATTGAAAATGACAGATAAAGAAATCAAGCCCAGATTGCTCTATATCTGACCAGATAGTTGTTTCATAACATCACTTGACTAATAAGATGAATTCTTTTTTTGTTTATAACCATGAACATTGTGATAAAAATGGGCCTTTATTGCAAAACCTAAGAGTGGTTTTCTGTTGAATGAATTGCAGCTCAGCAGTGAAACAGATACAATAATGTAAACATCGCCTTTTTTATGTCTTTTATTAAGGCACTATATAAGCACACATACAATACATTAGATACAGTGGCACTGTGTGAAAGAAAGACTAGAGTATTCTTCAGATAGAGAACCCCATTAAGTTGGTTTACTACTTATTCAAGGTCATACCGTATACTAGTAGCGCAGTGATGCTTTCATGGTGTTCAATGCTTATTGCTCTAAATTAGCTCCCCTAAATCATAGCGGCCTTTCAGATAGAACGCCTGAGAGTCCTGCGTGTGCTAATGTTGTATACACCCCACTATTCTACTTGGAGCAGAAATGCTCTTCATCACGCCATGAAACAGGGGAATGCCTGTGGGTAATGAGACTGACTGCAATTGAGAATAACTTATGGAGCTAATATTCTATATCTGCACATAACCAGGGCTCTACAGAATGTCATAAACATACACTTGGGTGTGTTTCCCAAACATCACTCTGCCATGCATATTGTTTCCCTGTCTGTCTTCACGGCGGTGTTGTAATTGTTGGGTGACTTGATGAATTGCATTTGATATGTCAGAGCAGATTCTCTGAGGATTTCCTTTCTTCAGGCAGTGTAAGCCGTTTTCTATTGTTTGTCTGTGTGCAACTTGCATCAATGCAATCCTGCGATCTGGATCCAGGTTGTTATGCTATCATGTGAAATGAAAAGTTAAGACAGCATTGCAAAGGAGCGTGTTGTCTGCTTGTAAAGGCTTTGGTATCATATCAGGTTTAAATCCTTGCTCAGGACCTCCCAGCGAGTCATTTGTCCAAATGAGCATTAGTCATTAATCTATAAATCCCTTATTGGATCTCATGGATCTCACAACAAATAGGTGGCCTGTGACAGAAATAAGGTGTAAGCATTCAATATCCCACCCCCCTACTCTGGTTTCCACTCCCTCCCTCTTTGCTCAAGACCTTTTTTCTCTGTGTATCACAAAGACATGCATAATGTGGACTGCAATCTGATAAGTGTTCCTGCATGGTAGCCCTCCCCTGCTCTATACATCACGACAGTTAGAGAGAGTGTGTATATGTTTGTGTGTGTATGTGTGTGTGCGTGTATGAGCGAGAGAGTGAGCAGATCAGAGCAGGGGGAGCTTTGACTGGGATTGAACGGGGCTGTCTGAAGTTGATTAATCGGCCTGTGAGGGTGAGAGACTCCCGGGCCAGGCAGCAGGGTCCATCCCCGTGGCATGTGATGCTGATTGGCTTTGTCCTGTGCGTCTGCGCTGGAGGAGCGGACATTAAGATTAAGTGATGCTGTCGTGTCGGGGAGCACTGCACTGCATCATTCTGGGAAGAGACAGCTGTGCTGCTTAATCCTTCATCACCAGGGGAGAGCTGCCAGGGCCCAGATATACAGCCAAAGATAACCCTCCATAACTTCTGCTAAAGATCAGGAAACTTTGAATTCGCATCCATCTGCTTGGCTCTGTTCGGCTCAGCCCCCCTCTGTCTGAGTGCTAGAAATGAGCAGTCACTAAGAACGCTAAATAAAAGGGAGGAGGAGGAGAAAGTGAAAGATGGCTGAAGGGAGTAATCTAAGACCAGTAGTGTGCACGAGTAGTGTATGGATAACCTCTGGCACCAGGGACTGCCTTTTGTCTTCGTGAATGATAGATTCATAATGCAGATGAATTGCAGATACATTAACCCTGTTTGTATTCCTAATCGTTCATGGGAAAGTCAGTTGGATTACACAACATATTTTTAAATTTTCTATTCTCCTCTACTCCCAGGACCGCTAACACTTTGAACAACTAGTAATGTTTTTAATTTATTTATTCCTGTCTGTCAACACATACCTTGATCTAAATAGGTGTTCCTGTCAAAGATCCTACGGAGAATCAGCATCTCTGACTTGTAGCGGTTGATAGTGCGAGTACAATCTCCCAAGAGCTGTAGCTATGTGTTGTGACACGGGGGTTAAAGCCTGCCACTGTAGTTTTCTGATGATAGAGCAAAGGCCGAGCCAGTGAGCTCCAGTCGTGTCCAGGCAGTCAAATATATCTTTGACTTCTTATTTGCAAACACCATAAACTTTCTCTTTACTCCATGCTCTTTAATATTTGTCTTAAATAATATAAACAGAACAAACAGTCTTTAACTTGTGGCTGCTACTCCTAATAATTTTAATGCACACAGTACATAATAAAAATACAATGTTTAATATAAGTATATGTTCATTTAAAACCATCGCAAATTGCACGCTAAATGAAAGTAAGGCCACCTGTCACTTCTCAAACCCACCTGAGGTATATTTGTTAAAATGGATTGTATTTACTCTAGGTTTGCCAGAGAGAAAAGCAAGCTGGTGTGTTGTGAGAGCAGATAAATCCTGGGCGGAGGCTGAGTGGCTGACTGATTCCTCCTGTATGCAGCGATGGGTGGCGTCAGCAGGTTTCACACTGCTGGCCTTTGCATGTTTGCAGCTGGCTTGATGCAACTGTCAGCCCGTGATTGATGAGTATCATCATTTAAAGTGTAAAAGAAAACGTCTCTGTGAAGGGAGACATGATGAACTGCCGCCTGCCGGCGCTCTCAGAGACACGCTCGGCACTTCCTCCTCCCTCTCCCTTTTCCCTCTCCCTCTCCTCGTTTCTACTTCGCTGCTCCCCTGTCCATCCCTCTATCCGTTTCTCCTATGAAATGCGTCTTTTTCTTTACCTCCTTTTCTCCTTTACAATTTCTCAGAGACTTTAAGCGCCCCCCTTGCCGTCTCCTCTTCTTCTCTGTTCCTCTCACTTTTCTCCCCTTGCACTCGCTTCCTGTCTCTCTGCTGCCCCCATGATTTCCACTTCGGTCCTCCCTCTTTGACTCAGCTTTATTTAACTCACTTTTGTTGTGTCACTCTTCTGTGCGTATGTCTGTATCTCTGTCTTTCAATCCCTTGCACTCTTCCAGAGTTCCTGCCCTCTATATGTCTATTTGCTTAGTTAGAAAGACAACAAAGTCCTTAGAAGCGGCCAGTGCTCATTTTAAAAAACATTTTTTCATTTGAGTGAGTAAGGGTCTGAAAACAATACATTCAATATTTCAAAATTTTAATCAAAGTCCTTTCGTCAAGAAATTTCATGATTTGACCCTGTTTGAGTAGCTCATCCACAAGTATCTCACATACAGTTCCCATCACAGGTTTTATTGCGTCCCACCCACACCAACATATAAGTACTTATCACGCACGAGCGCACACACACCCACATGTACACACACATACACACACACACAACAAACAAGACAAGATAAGACGAAACAGGGTTCCTGTTTTAAGGGTCCCTTAAATTTACGAGTGCTGGGTGGTTTTGCGGCTCCATTCAATCTACAGAGCTTTGTAAATTGAACTCCATATCTTTGTTCCTGTCCTCCGACATTGTCCTTTCAACACTCAAGTAATACTTCATTAATGTCTTCCATTTCTGAGGTGTAGCTGCTTCCTTATTGCAATATGAGCTGCCTCTAGACTAATGACGAAAAAAGAATTTGCCCTCCAGTTGGGGATCTTATTTTCCCAACATTTTGAAGGAGACAAATCATTGGTGAAAATGCAACATTATAATTGCAAGTTCTTGAAATCCATCTTACAATGTTCTCTCAAGTCTTTCTAATTTCCTCACAATACCATAAAGCATGTATGAGGGAATCATTCTGAGTCCCGCATAGCCCAATCTGTCTCTCATCTTTCTCGGATTGTATGAAACGTCAAAATTCATATGGACCTTGGAAGTCGATATATTTAGTCCCTGGCTCCTGCATACCTCCACAGCAACCATGACAGTGACATATTAGTTATGCTGTCCTTTGCAATGTGATATCTTTAAATTTGCCACCTTGTTAAGATTTGATTAATGCGATTCCATTTCAACAAAGTAATTGGCTTAGCCCTGTTGTGAGCGATACACAGGCGCTGCGCCGGAACAAACGCTGCAACATGGTAATGAGGCAATGAGTTTGTTCTATGGATGCTGGCAAGTGACAGTTATTAATGATTGTTATGATAAACAGACGAGTGCAGATCCGGGGGGATGAGTCGGGCCAGACTGACAGTTTAAAAATAACGCGCACTGGAAAGTACTAACGAAGTAATACAGTGTTAGGAAAACAATCATGCAGGTTGTCAGAGGAAGAGGTGTAATTACAGAGCTACACTGGCCTGCCTGGGAGGAGCTGGCTTCTAATAGAGCTAGAGGAATATGCACTGACAGAGGAGAGCAGAATGATATACAACTTTAATTGGATCATCTTTTTACCCCCCCTTTCTTTTTCTCAGAACACAAAAGAGGTCTGTGCTCACAGCTGTGTTATGATAGGTTTGGTCTCCTGTGAAGACTAGTGACCCTGTGTAAATGGCTGTATAGTACAGGGAACCGCTGTGTTTGTGTGATCTAAACATGGACTGTATTACTGTTGCTATCCTTGTCTCTGCTCAGTATCATAGCTTGGAAAATGTGTATATAGTTTGTTTAAATGGTGTGAAGTGAAGTAAAGCCAGGTCCATTTTAGCCTAGCTTTTTATTTCCATAGTATATATGGAGCAAAGGTATTTTAAAAGGAAAAATGCCGTTTCTTTGTCGCTGTCGTACTCTTATTGTCAATTTTTGTACGTAACAATTTCTGAATAAAATATTTAGTATGGTGGTCAGTATCATTAATTAATAAATGCCATGACTGCAGTGACAAAACCACATTTCTACCCTACTTATTTGCTTTGGCTGATCTATTTCTCTTTTTGGGTTGGGAACATGTTAAATTTGTCCATCTTTTGTCGTCATGCCTGAACTTTCGGTGACATTTAACCTGTACCAGTGCATAGCTGTCATGAAATACTTGGTTTTGGAATGTGACGATCAGATGACTTTGCCGACCTTTGCATGAACCTTGTCTGGTGTTGATTTAGTGAGGCACAGAGATCAAAGCGATCCCTCTCGGCTTTTGTCAGCGGGCAGTTGGTGTATAGGCCCCGAGTGTGAACACAACCAATTCTACACACTGGTGAACTAACAGCATGCTAACTGTGCAGAGGTCACAAGAGGATTTTACATGAAATAATTTCATTATTTTCACATTTTTATTCTTTCCCTTTACATTTTTTGTGCAACTTAATGCGACCCTCCCCAGCAGAAACCATTTTAAGTCTTTTACTTGACTTTCATTGTAATGTTAAACTATGAAAATTTATCTTGCCTTAATTACCTTGATGTCGCCAGCGAGCGAGTTGGCCAAAGACAGCGTTAATCTCTAATTGTGGACGATACTGTTTCCCTTGTAAGGTTGAATACCTATGGAAATGGCTCGAGTGGCCTCATGAATCAAACTATTAAATCAGTGTCAGTGTAAACCTAAACATAAGGCCACTACCTCTGAGTCGCGCACTCTGCTATTTACACTATGTTGAAATAGTTAAGTGTGCGGAATGGAGTTTTTATGGTGTTGTCAACAATGGAAGGAGATAAAACCCCATACTAAACAAGTCAATATTTCATTTTCCCTCTCTCATTCATATCTGGGTCTTGCTGTGGAAATTGATTGTGGTCAGGGAGGCAGTGGTGATTCAGTGCAATTTTCAAATAAACTGAAAAAGAATTGTCATTCTGTAATGGTTTTAGTTGGCAGTAAGTGGCCGGGTTGGAATTTCACTGCCTTACACTATCCATTATCCAAGTTTTCCAACACCATGTCATTGTTGACAGGTGGATTATAATTTTTCTTTAGCAGAACAATTGAAATGACAGCGGTTTAACAAACTTGGATGGGACAAAGGAGACGCAGGGTTCCAACAGGAAATATGCTGCCAACATTTGTGTGCACTTTTTGTTAGGAAGTGAAAAGTCCTGCTTTCTATCTTACTCAGGAATAAGAGTTTTCCAGATTGTCCAAATATGCACTGAACAGGACTGCTCTTGATGAATGAGTGGTTAAAACTGTTTCTACATGAATTCAAACCCCCAGTCATACTGGAAACCCAAATAAAACTTTGACCGACAAAGTATGATAACAAAAAAAAAACCCCCAAAAAAACTGCGAACACAACATACACTCAGAATGTATTGCCCTAGATTTTAAACTAAACTTAAATTATTCAAACGGTTTGATCTTCCCTGCACTCTTTATATTACAAACAGCTTTAGCACCAAATCAGTGTTGTTTTGGCCGGGATCCCGTCTCCATGCTGCTTGCTTCTTGGCGCTGTCATGCAGATTCTCTTCACGGTTCCATTCTTTTTCTTTTTGAAGGCTGTGATTCCTGGCCATATGGAGCCCATCCCTTTGTCTTCTGTGGTGCTATCACATCGCAGGGGCCTCTGGTAGAGGCCGGGTTAGCGTGTGGAGCTGCTTGGTGACTGTCAGCCCTGGTAGTCTTCTGTTAGTTGACGTGTGAAGCCAGGCAGCATACTGTAGGCCTGATGTTGGAACTCACTTACAATTAACGTGAGAAGACACTGACATGGAGCCTTCTGTCTCGACAAGTATCGGGGGTAGACTGCTGTGTGTTATGCCACAGAGCATAAATCCGTTATTACTGTGACTATTTAAGAGGACATTATATGGATGTTGACCTAACTTTGCAAGAGTGGATGAACTTAAAAATATATATCTTTTTTTCTGTGTGAGCAGAATACAGATGAGTAACAGGAAGTGAAGGACACTGAGGCGATGTACAAACAGTGTGGAGAATGATAGCGTCTCTCCCAGCGGCACACTCACTGTCTCGCTGGGCATGTATCAACACTCCCCTCCACATGGCTCTGCTTCTCCTCAGCGTCCCTGCGTCCCCGCTTCCCCACGCTCTGCTCTAACTTCTCAACAACTACTGCCCCCAAGCCCCCATGCCTTCATAATGAGTTTAGTCAGAGTGATTATAGCTGTACTATTCTACTGTCAGTGATTATTAGACAAGGGCTAAAGCTGAAGACCTTTGTCAGCTATTATTTTAATAGCGCTATTAGTATGAGTCCTTGGTGACCATCACCTTCATCAGTCATCATAAACCTAATCGTGTAGTGCACATAGATAGTGTAACGTTAACCAATGCAGTGTATTTTCCTGTATCAACATCATTGTGAATAGTGTAATTGTCAGTTGCACACATAAAGTGACATCTTTCTTGGTTTGGTGCGCCAGAATGCTTCTCTGTTTCTCTTAGTAAACTAAACCTAAGGTCACACACAGTCATGTCGTTGTCTGTCTGACAACCCCTGCAGTAAGCCAGTGTCCTGCAAGATGGGGACTTGCAAATCAGCCATGGAGACATGAGACGGCAGAATGAGCGGGAGTTAGCTTTGCTTAGTGGAGTGAAGTGACACCTGTCTCCCACACTGGCCTCACTCATGTGCACTGTGAAGTTAATCCTTCCATAGAAGCCTGTCACAAGACAGAGAAGACCACAGGGTGAGAGAGGCCTGAGCGGGCTTCAGTTTTTCCAATTGCTTGCATAAGTTTGAAGCAACAATATAATTTGGTATTAGAAGCCGGGGCTGTAATTTCAGATAAAGGTCTGTGGTTAATGTTATCATCAATCAAGATATTTGGATGATAATTATCACTGCTTTACTGAAGCATAAGTGCAACCTGATGTGTGGTGTTGCCCATGAGTACAGGCTATATGAAACAGGAAGGCTGGTGTAATATGAGTAAAAGCTGGTTACACGATGTGCTGATGTGTTCTATCTTGGTGGAGACTGTGGGGAGAGCACATTGATGTTGATTGATTTCGTGCAACATTGTGTCATCTTAGGTTCGTCTTCATCTCGTCTTCATTTTCGGATGCTACTCTGAACTACTATAGCCATATAATGCAGGCTAAGCCTATCCGCTGCATCAATCAAGTAAATGGGAACATGTCAGCAATTCAAACACACGCTAAAAATATACAAACATGCTAATAACTTGTGTAACTTAAGATTGTATGCAATATACTGCAGTGAATGTTCATCCTGAATATTACTTTCTCTTTTCCATGTCTGCCTGTTTTGCTTGATCTGGATTGGGTGAATTTTCTTCGAAATAGGTAAGCTATTAACGATTTATCCTGACTTAAAATCTAGCATGAAATGGCAAAAATCATGTCATACAGTCACTATTATATCTTGCTGTACTTACAGAAATAGAATTTGAAGTCCATAGCTCAGCCATCTGGTTGCCTTGTTTACCGTGCACAGTGTCAGTGTGTGCGTATTAATCATGCTCGCACAAGTGTCTTAATTACTCCCAATGTAGCTGCTCCCTCTAGAACCCAGGAGATGACCTTTCTTTCCCTGTTCCTTTACGCCATTAATCATCCATAATCAACACCGTCAGAGTCAAGGAGAGGGCCACTCAGAGCTGCCCAACACTGCCCACAGACCTCCGTCACATGCACGCTCAGCTCTTTATTAATGGCCCACACATGGACTAGACACAAACATAACTGCACACTAACTTTAACACTGCCATTTAAATAGGTATGTTGAATTTGCCTATAGGAAAAGTGTCATGGCGATATACCCGATGACGTAGTCTCCCTCATGAAGGTCACTTTTCCATTAATATTCAGGAGTCAATTGTCTGTCATTTCGATGTTCTCTCGTATCCTGCATGAAGCTGGAGGAGCATGCCCATGGGCCTAACAAATGGTATTTCACTTATAAATGTGATACTCTGACATTCATGGCAGACGCTGATTCATAGCTGTCACATGGCTGATATGTCTAAGTGCCTGGGACGCACAAGGAAGTGAAAAACTACGGTGTGCAGGGCTTTTAACATTTCAGATCTTGTTTAGCCCTGCCAATGGCAGATTGACAAGTGGAGTTTCTGCTGTAGCAGGTAACTGACATGCCTGGCTTCTCCCCCCTGCTGACTGAAAGCTTAATATATCATTTGTCAGTCAAGGATGTGCTTTCATTCAATCATGGCCTGGCATCCACTCCAAATGCCAGCTGGGGCTTCGATTTCATGCAAAAGAGAAGTTGAATACACACTTAGCAGGCATGTACTGGCTGTCGTGATGTGGTGATTTCTAAAAAACCTGGGTTCATTAGAATTTATTAAGTTCATTAAAATTGTCTGCCAGTTAACATCTCAACTTTGATACTTAACACAACTAGTCAGTGGTGATCTTTTTCAAATAAGAGGAGTTGTGATATTTCTGTACACTGGATCATCTTGAAACACTTAGATGCAAAAGGACAAAACACCACTTCAAAGTTCTATAATAGTTTTATGACTGCCCACAAATAGCTGTCATAAATTTTTCATTCTTTTTAATTTACTGCCATAAATCAAGGCTGCTGTGGGCTCTCCGCTGCAAATGGGATTGCTCCATAGTTTTGGCATGCGGCAATCTGGCTTTGGATCTCTGAAAAACAGACAGCACACGGAAGGTAGTGCATTAATTTAGGCCCATAAATTATGCACTTACTTTTATAATGTCAAACCATAAATAATGTTGATGCAATGGGAACTGCAACACATCACCCATTGAAATTATGAATTTGAGATGAATGGGGATGCTGTGATGGATAATGGATCTCAACCCATGTGATCTATTTAAGTTTGTTCCCCAGAGGAAATCATGGTGCAGAATTAAGGATACAAGTTCTAGAGGAGCTGTTTGATATTCATAAAACGCTTCGCTTAACTTGGGTCAGTTTGTTGACGTGAACATTGTTTATTATCTGTCACATCATGCTGCCTTAATTCTGCTCTTCAGCTTTTATTGTCCTTTAAGTTAAAGGATTTTACTAATGCAGAATATACAACCCATCACAACAAAACACATTATCTCAATTTATAATCGTGAAAGTTTTGCAACGACAGAAACTACAGCTCTATCCCTGCCTCCTCATGCTTCTTCGATGAACGTGTGCATTTCTACCGTCGCTTGCCCACAGTATCAACAGAAATGTTGCCTCTGGTTTTTCCAACCTACTCCCCAGAGTACCAGATGGATGATTAAGTAAGGGACTTTACGAAGGCTTGTGCAAATGCTCAGTACACTGAACTCCTGAATATTGTGTATTATCTGCCATTAGGCAGGGATAATATTAGCCATTCTCCCTGTAATGGCTTAGGAGAAGTATAATTGAATGTGCTCTTGGGCTCTGGTTCAGCGGAGTTGTGTGTGAATGGGAATGCATCAACACTCGTCTGGTTTTAATATTATACCACTGTAATTCCTCTTCAAACTGAGCATCACAGGAATGTTAGCCGTAGCACTGTGAACGGATCCAATCCAGTTCCATGCTTTTATGATGTTCTAGATGTATTCATTATCTGCGGAGAAGCTTGTTTGGACAGCTCATTCATTTTTGCTTGATTGTATTGACAAGCCTTTCTTAAGCAGTCAAGGTAAATGCCATGATCAATACTGCGGTATTGGCTTGCATTATCAAGATAATCCGTGTATGTGAAAATGGCAAAAGACACTAAAGGACAGCAGGATCATAGTCACTTTGTAACATTGAAATGTCCATTTGAAGATCATATAGTTGAAAATAAATTTTGGTAATATGATATTTTTTCCTCCAAATATTTATATAGTTCAGAACTCTCCTCTGTCCGAGAGATTTACATTTGCCTGTCGGCTTTATCTGCAACTTGTGATCAGTGTTCATATAAGACAAAAGACCATCTGCTATAAAGTTACAACTGGAGATCAATGGCTGTTTGAAACTCAGCAAACCGAGAATAATGTTTTAGTAGATGGTTTTTAGAATGATATCCCATTTTTTTATGTTAGGGGCAGCAGGCCCATGTAACGCAGGCGGTCAAATGAAAGCACTGCGTAAACCATGACATGACTGTTTTCTAATAAATGTTCTGTCATTGAATTTGACACCAAACAGTGGCATGTGCATCAGACAAAGCCCCTACTTCTGTATGGTGAGGTTATCATCTTGATGTTCACATGGTGGTCTTGTGTATACTTTAAATAGAGGGAGATGCCACATCAGCTGCACAAAGAAAGTTATGGACCATAGCAAAGTAATTAAACATTGCACCATGGGCAAAATGCTGCGGTAAAATAATCAGAACACCAGACGTTCTCAGTGAATTGCTCATTTATTTTTGCCTTGTTGATGTTTGATGCCTCAACACTGACCTCACTGTTTGAGATGTTAGAACTCTGGTGACACAGAGGGAAGACTGTTTTTTTCCTTTCAGACAAGAGACAACACGCAGTTTTCAGCAAGTATTTTCAGTTGACCCCATTTTCCTCCCCGGGATAATAAGCTCTGACACTGACAGTAAATATCTCTCTGGGTTTCATTACCCTCTGTTTGCCATCATAAATCCTTCCAAAGGAGAAAACATTCCCCAAACTACCCATGCAGGTAGCTCTAGTGTGTGCTTGCGTGTGCGTGGCTAGGCGTGTGTGCAGGTACATTTGTGTGTTAGGTCTGGTTGTCTCTGCTAGCCTCCCTGTGTGGTGCTAGTGAGGGCCTGAAGGGCTCGAAGTTTTGGCACACACACACACACACAAACACACACACACACACACACACACACACACACACACACACACACACACACACACACACACACACACACACACACACACACACACACACACACAGAGATACACGCCTCAATAAGCTCTCTATCTTAGAGTTAGGACAGCCTTCTCTGTGCTTGGACCAGAAGCTCCTGCAGTGGATAGACTGCAGAGTTTTTACGATATGAAGTCTCGGAAAAGTATCTTAGAATAGTATAGTATGCAGACTTTATGGCTGCTATGGAAGGCAGTTTATTGTAGTGGGCACTGTAAGAGTACAGTATATCCATGTCTTCAACCCTTTGCTGCCCTTGCCACAAAGTCAACAGACTGCAGGGCTGTAGTCAGCGTTCCTGCCCCCTTGATTTAAGACTGCACTTACCAGAACCCAGCGAGGCTGTTGGTCCTCTCTTTCTCTGAGAGCTGTCACTCTTGTGTGTAATTTGCCCTGCTGAAGGAAAAAAACCCCCAACTCAAACCGTGAATAATGAGTGGTTGTTAGCTTTTGAGACAGAACAAGCAAAGCGAAACACAAAACACTCCAGCAAAAGAACTGTAATTACCCACAAGCCTATGAGTGCACTCTTAGAGGGATTGTTATTGTGTGTGAATGACCTTTCATGTCTTTGGCATGCTGCTCTGTGGCTGTGAGTCAGACTGTTGCAGTTCCATGTAATCTGGAAGTGTGTAGCAATAGGAAATGAATATGTCATTTATTGATGCTTTCACACCAGATGGCTTTCAAAAATAACTTTATCCTCTTTTTCATACAATAATAATGTTCTGTAGAGTGATCATTCTCTCAAAAGCAGACAGAAATACTGTTGTCAAAAGCATAATCTTAATGTACTTTCTCTGACTCTCTGGCTCATGATTTCAATAAAGACACACACGTCATTTGCATTACAATGCATCAGCCGACTGATCCTGAGCTTAACATTAGCTTTGCTTTATGAAATGTACCCTCAGAGACCACCCAATGGAAGATGGATTGCTGGAAGATGTCTGTGTCACACACACCCAGCCCTCCCTCAGCTTGTCCGCATCTTCAAAAGTCCCACTCAGACAGCAACAAATGGACAGATTACACAGTGACTATGGGATGACAGATAGCGCAGAGCAAGCAGAACTGTGGTGCGGGAACCTCCTGTTCCAAGCCTCTCTACCATAGACTGACTTTTTTTGAGATTTATTCCATCAGTCAAGTAATTAACATGATTTATGGTGCTGGGTTGACTGTTAGTGAGACAACAAAGGGGTCGGGTGGTTCCTCCCCCAAGGAGATGCTATCAGGTGTTTTCTGCTGTGCTTGCAATGCAGTCAGCATGCAGCTGTAAATCCAGCCATTCTGCATTGAAGAGAGATGACCCCCCCCCCCCCCCATTCTTTTCTTCCCTCTAGTCCTCTCCCCCTTCCCTACTCACTACAGGAGGTCACAAGTTCACTGCTTGGCCTTAACTATTAAAACCTGGGGGCTGAACTTCTGACCTCACCTAGTGTAAAAGGGAGCACAGTGAATGGTGTTTATAAGGGCTGCCATTCTGAGAGGCCAGAGGGGTTTAGTAAAGGGTAAGGTGATGCAGTGGCCGGGGCAAGGCCCACTCTTTAGCCAACTTACCGCAGACACAGAGGCCTTTAATAGAAGTGAAGTTAGTAAAGACTGCCCCTTAAGGCCAAGTGAGAGTATGGCACTGGCTGAGATCAGAGGTAGTTTGACTGATGCTTCTATTAGCACATTGCTTTCTTAGTAACACAGATCAAACCGTCTGCAAGACAAGGTCACTCACACAGAGAATAGTGTTTTGGCATTTTGTAGTAACATAAAGAGGGTTAAATATGAGGGTTAATGTAATGCTCTGTGACTAAGCTTTAAGCCTAATTTTCTGTCTGAAGTTTTTAAGAGAGGCGTCTTCATAGCAGTATAGATATTGCCTTGCAGCATTAGCATAGTAATGGTCTGAAAACAAACATTCATTTGCAGTCTTTGCTTATTCATCTGTCAAGTAAAATCTGCAGAACACTCATACCTGCTTTCACAAGAGTGGCAGTTTCCCATGTTGTTGTCGCTTGCAGGCAAAAACAAATCCATAAGAAATGCTTGGCTTAGCCCTGTTTACACACACTCTACTTTTCCTGTAACCTCTATAAAAAACAAAACATGGTTTCTCTAGGCTGCCTGTTTCCCTGTTAAAACAAGAGAGGGGAAAATTAAATGCCTACAAGCAGATTTTATGATCTGATAAAAGATGGCATTTACTGTTGACTGATTTACTACCTGCCAAAGTTTGTGAGTGTTTTTTGTAATACAGCATCAGCTCTACAGCAACACTGCAGACTTGTTGAGAGGGCTGTCATTGCTGTAAATTTTTGTAAATCTTATTTTTTTTGTGAGTGCCAAACTGCTGCATGTTTTCATAAAAAAAAAAAAAAAAATGTAAAGAAAGCTTTTTTTGAATTTTAAAGTTGCAGAATGGTGTAGAAGAAACACCTTGATTTGAAAATGACATGCAAATCCAGCACAAAGTCTCTACTTTTTCTAAACTATACATTTTGGGTTATTATCTCAACGGATCTGGTTAATCCACTCTGGGATCCGTGCTCATTACTTTGTACATGTAGTATTCTTTGTCAGAGAGGACATTAGGCCTGGCAGGCTGAGAGGCATAGCTTTGTCTGTTACTCCTAAGTGACTAGCATGTGGTAAAACAAAGCTTGAGTGATTTATCTTGGCCGCACAAATATTAGTTCAGCTAAGCCAGTATTGCTCCAGTTCTAATCAGAAGAGGCGATCTCTCCTGTAAATGACAGCTCAGAGATCTCATAGAATGGTGTTTACATTCGCTTCTAGGCTCCTAACATATACTGGTGTTAACAAAATAAGCCTGGCTGCCTGGTGAGGAATTTGGGCCTTGCTTCCAACCACAGCAGCGTGTGACATGATTGTTTGTTAATGAAGGATTTATGGCTTCTTGGAGCTTATTTAATTACCAATTGTACTCCTGCTCTGTTGATGCATTTCTTTTAATAATATGCTGAAAAAATATTTAGTTCGCTGCTTCCTGTTCAAGGAGATATACTTAGCTTGTTAAGTTGCTTCTTTAATTTAAAAGGACATGATGAGCTATCAGTTGCATTACTAAGAACTGGGACCTAAATCTGTACAAAAGGCCCTTGCATTGTTTTACTTGACATTCTGCGCTGTGAACCCTTGAAATATCAAAAATTATGAGACTATAATGGAAATACAGTGTCTGATGTCATCTTTAAAATATATTTACACAGCCTCATTTGTTTTTGTACTATTTAAGCTCACTTTAATGTCTTCCCTGTGTTGTTGTAGATTTTTTTTGTTATTATTATATTTTGGATAAAGAGATGGTAAGAGTTATGCAAAAACTGCGCTTTATTGCCCTGTACTTTTCCAACTCGTCAGTTATGATGGTGCTTTTAGATCATGTTCTCTTGGAGAGCAGAATGTTTTGTTTTGTTGAAATAACATTGTATTTGGTCACTGGGAATATGTACTGCAGCTTCCTTGGGTTGTATTGCATTCTTCCTGTTCTTAATCTTATTTTTGTCCACCTCTTTTTACTTAAAATCCATTGTGTTTAATTTCTGACTTTATGTTTGCGGTTGCCTTTGGTCAGTTTTGTTTGACAAGTGTTGAAAGGCTATTATGAATATGTTGGATCTCTGGAGAAAACATGTTGTCGTTTTAAGCTGCAGCAGATATGCCTGGGCTTGGAGTTTGGTTTGTCCACATTTAGTTAGCAACGGGCAGCATGGTCTCAACAACAGGATCTCTGTCTGTGCAGATCAAAGAGCATGTGTGGAAGGGGGGGCAAAAACTTCCACCTTATTCCTTTTAATCTTATCCTCACCTCCCATCCCAGCATCCCTAATTGCAGGAAAACTGAGGTGAAGGAAGCCTTCTCTGTCAGTTTTGCATTCTTTGTCGTTTCTCCTTTGTGCCTGTTTCACTCCTCCCCTCTGTGCCCTTTGCCGGCCCAGTGAACTCTGTGTGCACTTCGACCCCTCAGTGACTACTTCTCAGGGATTTTGACCTTTACTTTTTTTCTTTTTTTTTTTTCATCTATATGGAACCTGTCCCTCACCTCTTGCCTAAACATGAGGCAGTTGTTTGAGCCTCTATTCATTCACTCAGCGTCCTCTTCCCTCCCAGGTCCTGGAGATTTACAACTAAGAGCAAAGAGCTAAACTTGGGGAGCGGTCAGCCAAAGCTTTTGGAGTCAGGAAGTCCTGACCACATGTGACCACAGCCGAGTGCATTGGTGTGAGGATTTTCCTGACGGCCTCTAAAGATAGTGATGGTTAGGGAGTGAATAAATATTAGACATTACAACATCCCATTTGTGCTATTTTCTAATTACTTGAAAAAAATAAGGAGCTTTTATACTTTGTATTGTTGTTCTCTGTTGACCGCTTGAATAAGGGCTTACATAAAAAGACCATGCTGATAAGTATAAGAAATATATTCACTAAATCAAAGAAGACATTGAATAAAACAATACAGTGTTCATTAAAGTAGGGTGTGCATTCATTAAACTCCACAGCATATTCCCAAATGCCTGAATACAGTATACAGCGAACAAGAGGAGCAAGTCATGATCTGGCAGCCTTGAATAGTAGCCTATATATGGACTATTAACTAGATCTGAATAGACTTAATGTCACTGAAAGTCATAACAGTGAGATACTGTACATTTTGCTTGCTATGAAACCATATAAACCAATGATGTATTTCTGGGAAATATTTCAACGTCTTTCTTCCACCCAGTGTACATGGCGAATATAGCCTAATTTTCCATAATCACACCCCATTATGTTTTGTTTCTTTGCCTATGTGCTTCTCTCTGTGTAATATGTGCACTTATGCATGTGTTTTGGTGCATTCATGCATGTGTATACATGTATGCACAGCTTTGTGCATACATTGTGTGGGTTTGTTATAAGAGGGGGTGTCGTGTGTGTGTGTGTGTGTGTGCGTGCATGTATGTGTGTCCCTCTCTGTGTGTCTCTGGGATTAGCGGTGCTTAAATGACAGTGTTTGATCAATGGTGTCAGGCTCTGCCCTTGGTTCGTTTGCTTTTTGCTCATCATTACTAACATGGGTTGAAATATCTGGGTAACAAAAATTGATATAATGACGGAGTGTGCCTTATTATCTTCAAGCTACATCAGATTGGCAAACTTCTGAGGGAAAGCAAAATGTCTGGGAAATATTACGAGTCATTTATCAAGTCCCTCTCATTAGCATATTGCATACAGAAGCACTAGCAGAAATCTAAATAAAAGCAGCCGATCGGGAATTAGTTCCATTTTTCTTCCAGCTGAAAAAGCCTCTCCTGGAAGTCTTTGCGACCTTCACTTTAGTGTGGCCTCCCACTATTGACAGTGCAAACGCTAGCGCTTGCAAGCCAGAGATCTTGGTGTCACCATAGGTGATAAGCAAAAACACTGCATGTAGGTGGCTCATGGAATGATTCCTCATATGTCAGTCACACTTCTACAGCCCCACCGATGTGATGTGCCCATGTGTGGTTTGCTGAGTACGTTTATGATCAGTCGTGAATGTCCTTAGCGGTACAACAATAGTGGCAGAGCTATATTAATTAGGAGGTGACTGCATACTCCATTTTTCCTTGTCACATTGAGCTTGGTCCCAGGTGTACTGTGACAGAGAGGGAGAGTTGGTGGAGTCCAGATGAGGTGCACCTAGCCCTGCATCCAGCAAACTGAAATAATGAGTTTCCTTCCCCCTTTAGCCACTGTATGCACCATGATATACAACTCGCAATTAAGCATGGCTTGGTGATCCAGTGATTAATGTCTCTTGTGGCGGTTGTGAAGGGACTGGGACTTAGCCTGAGACTGGGCGACGGGCTGAGACTCCGTGTTTATATTCCTATCATGGTCGCACCTCTCTCTCGCTCCCCTCTCTCCCCTCTCTCTGCCTCTCTCTCACACTCACTTGCTCTCTTTCTCCCTCTTAACCATTCTCCATTACAGGGAAGATGGAGAGGACCATTTGCAATTCAGTAACCTTTATGACAGTGCACTCTTTAATCAGAGGCCCCTATTTCCTTTGTAGAGTAGCACACACACACTCGCATACACACAGAAGCACACATACGCACAAGGACGCACGCTGCCACACACGCATACACATCGAGAGGGGTGTAGAGGCCCATGAAATACCCAGGCTGGGTGGGCTGGTGAAAGTGAGGTATCTGATTTACAATACCCCGCTGCTGTTTCATTTGATGTTGTTGAAGGCTTTTAATTTTTATGGGGGGACAGCACTAAGTAAATTGTGTCTTGTTTAAGAAGAAGGCTTGTTTTTAAAAGGGTAGTAGAGGAAGGCACTGAACAATCAGACTATTCTACTCGGACTATTTAAAAAAAAAAAAAAAAAAGAGTCATCTAGTATGAAGTATATCACACCCGTGCAGCCATTTTCTTGCCTAGTGTACAATTAACCAGTGTATCGTTAATGTCTGGGAACATGCCTGTGACAAAAAAGGCAGACATTTCTTGCACATTGACACAGTGAACTAGCTCTTACCTGGTTATGTAAGATTATTTTTACTCATGGATTTATACCATACTTAGTCAGGTCTCAGGCATTCATAATAGACTCTGTTTAGAGGTAATTTGCTTACTTGCCTTGTAAACATGTACTTTTCAATTAAACTCACATCTAAATTGTAAGTCACAATAATAGCAGTAAGAGCATTGCTCCTCACCAGCTGGCGGGGATTGTAATGGTATGGTAAGCTCTTCCAGCCTTAAATGGCAAATGCTGTTTGTGGCCACTTCGCTGGTCCTGTTTAGTGATGAAGGCTTTTGATTTGCTTTATCCTCCAGAGCCCTGTTCAGCTGAATGAGCGACACTCATCCGGCAGAGCTCAAGGGTGATTCACTTTCTTTCTCTCTCTTTCTTCCCCCCTTCTTCTTCCACTTTCTCTCCCCCTCTTTACTGGATCATTTCCCTTCACAGCCAGAAAGGCTTTGTAGTGGCAGCATCATTCTCCTGGCCTGGCTTTTTCTCTCCCTTCACTTTTGTCTCCCTTTCCTTTTTTCCCTCTCTCTTTCACTCCAACTTTTATAAGCTCAGTAAAGCATGGCCTTCAATTCCCTTGTTCTAGTGTTTTCACTTAAGATCAGGAGTGATGAGCAAAAGGTTTCTGGCTCAATCCTTGAGCAAAGGCCTGGCGTGACAGGGATTATTATTTATTTGTCATCTTGGATGTAATAAGCTGTAGGTACAGACTGGAGAGCTAGTGATTTATTGCTCTGTCGAGCGCCAGTAGCAGTCCGGCTGCTGGGGCGTGCAGGATGAATACCGGCCTGTCACTCCCGTCCATCCGTCTCCTCGTGCCTGCCGCCCTCACAACAACGCCCCATTTCATGCCAGAATACATAAACAATCTTTCATTACTCCTAAGCCTTTTTTCATATTTGCTCTTCACAGGACACAAAGTTTGAATTTATTCATGGATTTCTCTTTTTTTCTCTCTTTTTCTCCCTCCCTCTGTTTAAAATTAGGTGTTGTCTTTGTTTTCCACATAAAGGGATTTTCTGAAAGTATGGTCTTTAACAGCTCGGAAAGCCCACGCCCTTGCAGTTTTTCCCCTCCTCCTCTGGTTTCATTGTCATTTTCGTTCCTTTTGGCCATGACTCTCAAAACCGCTTATGAGAAGAGAAGCTGAACACACCCACTTCCACTTTAACTTTTTAGAATGGATTATTCTAAGTCTGGAAGACTCTTGAGCCAGCGGTGATTGGACATGAATATGTTGGTGTGCTGTCAGCACCACGTCCTTCCAGTGCATTAGTGTCAGTCTCCATGCTGCACTAAAGCATGAAATGAGTGATGAAATATCAAATCCTCTAACTTCACCCCCCGTTACCCTGTCCTCCAGAGCAGAAGACATAATATCGACCCCCAGTCCATTTAGACAGGAATTTAATATTTTTCAGCTAAACCAATCACGCATGGTTAGCGCTCAGTGTAATCCAATCACATTCCATCATAAATGCCCCTCTTGTGAGGCTATTCAAAGACCTGATAAACTGATAGAAATCAAGACGTTGAAAAACATGGCCTTAATAGATTGTCTTGGGGGCCTTAGAGGAGTTTGTCCCACTCCTTTCTGTCGATACACATTTTCATTTCTCCAGCTTTTACTCCCCTCCCCAGGCACAGATTGGCTAAAGTAGAGCTGACTTTGTAAATAGGGCTCTCATTTATTAGGGCCTTTATGTGCAAGCTGGACTGGGAGAGGTCTCAAAGAGGATGCTCAGCCCACATCACCCAGACAGAGGAAGAAGGAGGATAATTACCAGACATTTATTTTGTTGAGCTGATTAATAGTAGGACCTGTTTTCACTGCCTGTAAAGCTGTGAGTATGATGGTTTCGCTTTCTGGGTCCTCTGAAAGAGTTCGGACACAGTATTCACAATGACACTCCATTCAGAGGCAGCATATTACAGCTATATAGAGTGTTTGTGTGTGTGTGCAGGGCCAACACTGTTAACAGTACAGTGAATAGTGATCATTTGTTAGAGGACATTGGTGGTGATGCCTCACATAGGCAGTGAACTGAGAATACTCATTTGGTTCCTGAATAAAGCCTTGACAGCCACCATTTATATTTGGCTCGTTGTATGCTGTCCAGCCGATTAATAACAGTTTATTGCTGTCTAATTAGTGTCGGCTGATTGGAAACTGCATCAGAAGTGAGAGGGAGAGAGGCTTGCTTGCTTTGTTTTAGTGTGTGGAGCACTTGGAGGCAAATTCACAAAGGCTAAATTCAGCAGAATTTGTAGTTCATGAAAGTGAGTAATGTTGGCTGCAGTAAAAAGGCTGTGTGTTTTTTTTGTTAATGTCTGAAAACACAAGGCTAAATCCTCCAACCATCCCTAATATTTAGTTCCATTTGACCTTTTTGTTTCCTTCACATTTAACCTTTTTGCATATACACCCAGTGTCGTGTCTACATTCAACACATTCCCTTATCTGTTTGTTACTAGTAATCTCATCATAAACTCGTGGTGTAATTCCGCTTTGATCAGCTATTACAGCTTCATCAGCATCGTCAGATTCTGCCTTTGAAGATGCTCAGACTCAAGGTTGATCATTTCTCACGGAGCTTAGCCTGTGATGAGGCTGTTTTCATTAACAGTAACAACCTGTTCACCAAAATTAGGCTTAGATGCTTGTATGAATTACAACCACACGTACTTACTTTGCTGTATGAGTTGAGTCCTAAACTTCATAGCCGGCTGTGCTTTGCTATGTTCAGAGAATGTTGTATTTCCCTACGGACTATTGAAAATAGATGGTTTGATTGTTTCTTACTGTGGGTTTCCCCGAGCCAAACTCAAGGATTGGGGTCCGGACCGATCCAAACATGCTGAGTTTATAGATTTGAATTAGTTGTATATTGATTAGTTTCCAGTCGTTTTTTTGTTTCTGCACCACATGTCTAAAGTGCTGTTTTTCAATTCGATCTGCATTTGAACTTTATAGTATTTTATTAATGCGTGGGCTGATCAAGTCCTGTCCAAAACCTCCTGCCACATTAGATCCACTCCGCTGACAGTCATCTCTCTTTGGAAATTATACAAAACACTATACACATTATACACAATATGGGAAACCATCTAGGAAAATTGTAATGCAGGCTATACTTTCTTAGCTGTCAGGGATTTTTACACAGCTTTACTAATTTTAATGTAGGCTAAGTTCGCATGTTCCTATTTCTTATCAAAATATAATGAGTTGCTTGTGCTCTGTTCCATTGAACTTCTCTGTTTGTGCTGGTGGAGCTGGAGTGTAAGCAACTTCTTCTCAATTGTGTCTCAGCTAGACTTAGCGGCTAGGTCAGTGAAGCCCCACTGCTCTGCTTGGCCTCCAAACCACCACTGACGCGCAGCTGATCAAGCCTTAATTAAGGAGACATTTTCTCCCTGTGATTTGTATCGATGCACAGTGAAGAAAAAAAACCAAACAAACTAAGCCACTTTCCTAGTAGACTGCAGGACGATTGAGTATTCGAGTCTTTCCAACCTCTATAAGCTGTCAGTAGTCTCCCCAACTATATCTTTCTCTAAGTCTGCTCCCAGTTTATCGCATAACTTCCTCTATCGACAACTTTCCCCTATATTTCCCTAGCCTCTGCTCCTGTGTTTTCTGCTACTTGTCCTCACCTCTGTCACCGCTCCTGCCTGCTTCCAACTCCTCTTTGCCAGCTGCCTGTCTTGGCTGTCTGAGCTGAGGTGAGTGGTCTAGGTAGGGTTTGGCCGCGGCATTAGGGTTTCTGCTTGCCTGTGCAATAGAAGGCGACGCACGTCAGGGCCTCTATCAGCAGATCAGCACCGATGCAGATGGCAGATGAAAAGCACCCTGGTGATGAGGCTCAGAGGCAGTGGCTGCCCACTGCTCTTTCTTCCCCTGCTCTCTCCGAATCTGTCTCTAGCTTTATTGCATATAGCCCTCTTCATTCTCTCTCTCTCTTTCCCTAGTACTCTCTCCTTTGTTATTGCAGCGGTAAGGATCGAGTGGGCTCTGACAAAGTGCCGGGATTGATAGATGGACAGAGCTGGAGACTGGATGAGAGGATGGATGAGGGCAGAGGAGGGAGTTTAACACAGGCAAACACAGAGAGACAGAGAGGAACGACCTGTTCGGCTATGCAGCCACTCACAGCCCCACAGCAATTTAGCCCTCCACTAACCCAGTGCCAGCGGACTCTCAGCCTTGCTACCTGTTCAGTCACTGTGCATATGAACAACTGTGACAGCGAGCAGAGGCTAAAGGAATTTATTGCCCACAAAGAACAAAATACACAATCCTGCATGTATTTTAAGCATAGAAACGCACTGCACACTAATACAAACAAACAAAACAAAACACATTTTTGTGACCTTACCATCAATTTACCATCATATCATCATTTACTTGACCTGTTTTTTCTGAAAACACATAAAGTGAAGTAGTTTGGATAAATCATTTAACAGTGCTAGAATTTAGATATTTGATATTTGTACTGAAGTTTTTATTATTGAATAACAGCCAGGCAAAATTTGAATTGGCTTTTCATCTGTGTATGCCCCGAGACTCAACCAAATCTCCCTGCTGTAGTGTGTACTAATGGTGTGCAGGAGGTTTCAGACATTTTTCACAGCCCCTGCATACCTAACCAGCCCTGGAGGAGAAAGATGGGAGTGGGGTTCTAGTAACTGTGTTGTTACACAAAAGCCTTCCTCTGCATCTTGGGTGGGATAACCTGTGTCTGTGCATCCGTGCGTGTGTGCATGTGTCCTCTCAATATGCCCCTACCTGCTCTGCATTACTTGTCAGTGGTGTTGGAGTGCCCCGCTCAGATTAAGACTAATGCCGATGGCCCCAGGAACTGCGATTAGAATCACACTCATTACTCAGGGGCCGGTGACGGAAGCAATTTAGAGCCCTCGTCTTTACAGTACAAGAGGCAGGGCAAGCCCCCACTGTCAAAGGAGGGGAGACACTACCCTCCGCACACACACACACACACACACACACACATCAACACACAGTAATACAACTGCACTGCTCCCTCTTTCTGTCCTCCAAGGACACTTGAAGGCCAGGCCCTCAGTGACTTAATTGACTGACTCTCTTTCCTTCAGAGCTTTTAATTTATTTAACCTGTGAAGAAAAGACAATGGGGCACACTACTTCAGTTTGTATGTTACCTCAATGTCTGAAAAATACAGAAGCCTGATATTGGTAGGTCTCTCTTGGACATGTGTTGTACAGAAGAGAGTACGATAATGTTGAGTAAGGAGAAGTGTGTGTGGGAGGTGCTTTCACACTACCACAGACCCTGATAAAGATTAGATGGTCAATATGTGTCAGTCGCTTGTCATTGAGACTGATTGAGTGAGTGTGTTCTGTGTGCACGTGCGAGTGCGAGTTTGTGGCTCGGTGCTTGTAGCTGTTTCAAGGAAAGTCTTGTTGACTATACATGGGCACATCTGTGTGAGCTTTGAGAGCCCGTGGGTGTGCCTGTGCAAGTCTGTGCATGCTTGTCTTTGTTCCTGTGTGAATGCCTGTGTGTGTGTGTGTGAATGATTTTGTGCATGTGTGATTATGTGTTTTTGATTCACCTCCACAGTAAGGTTGCAGCTGCTTTGAGTGCCTTTGTGACAGTTGCCCAGAAGAATGCCATTCTGGGCCAGCTCTAGGGTGGCTGTCATTCAATAATGAATGATAGGCCCTTCAGCTGACTCATTACATGCTGTGTGCCAGATTATTTAGATTTATATTATTTTTTTCAACTAGATCAAATATGTTGTGATATTTCTCCATTTCTCTCCGCTTCCATCTTACCCGACTAATTACTTTAAGATAGGTGCTGTCAAATCTTAGTGGCCCTTTAAAGAGCAGCATATGATTTGCTGACATTGGTGTTACTGTTACGGGTAAAACATTAATTTCAGATTTTAATTTGACTGCAAAATTTATGCCACCATCTGATTTGTGGGGGAAAAAAAGGAAAATGCTCGTCCCTAAGTGTTTTTATAGTAATATGGAGTTTGTTCAAGTTACATAACTGAATTGAATATAGTTTGGGATGAAGCTTGTTTTAGATATTATTTTGTATTATTTCTTAAACAATAATTTTATATAACTGTTGTTAACGTAAACATAGATTGGTCGCCATTTTTACTTGCCATGATGTTTTACAACCAGGGCAAGACTTTTCTACCACCCAGCATGCTGAACAGAAATTACACCCAGTGTATGCTCTCTCCCTGTTTGAATAGAGAGTGGCATTGACCGATTGATATTGTAATTCTCGCTGTGAAGTAATGTTTTACAGCATGTGTAAAGACGGATCTGTATGGCCCTCCCTACCGAGCACCTTTCTTCTGTATGGATCTGCCGAATGCGGAGGACTGGTTAAATGCTGTCAATCATTGATTTTTCCCTCTGACACTAGAGTGATGGCTGTGGTGATTGAAGGAGTCAGGGTTTTGTCTTTCTCCCCTGTGCTGCAAGGATTCAAGCGAGAAATCCTCACACCTTCTAAGTCAGCCCATCACTTCCCTCTTCTTTTTTTCCCTGGTTTCCCACTCTCCCTTTCTCTCTCTCTTTTAACAAATGGGCATCAACAGGCCATGAAATAATCAATGCTGATGATCCATCTTGGAGCCTGTCGATATGTTAATGAGCACGCCTCATCGTTATTGCTGCTGGGTCATAAATCACTGCCTCTTACCAGAATGCACAGCAGCTGGTGCAGCAAACCCCAGGCCAGGAATAAAACACTGTCTTTTAACGATTAATGTCCAAACATTCTGCTGCCCTGTGCCTTGATTGTTTTCAGATGCCAAAAAAGTAGGACGGATTGTAAATCAATAAAACAATAAGACAAAGTGTTTTAATAAAAGGAGAGGTTGCAAGTAAATCATTGCATTGCTCCATTTAGCACTGCTTCCTGGGTAAGGAATAATTGGATACCTGGTACCCAGAAGTCATTTTTAAGGTTATAAATGCCTTCGTCGTCTGGTAGTGAGAAGAAGGCTAGCTTGCAGCCGTACATTTTTCAAATCTGCTTTTTTAAGGGACCTGAGTAAAGCAGAGGGAGGGTTTAGTGGCTATTTGTTTCACGATGAGAAATGAAATGATAACATGTTTGCATTGAGTACACTGTAAATCATTGTGATGAGATGGCGGAAAGGGAAGCTTTATTATTTCCTTATTTCTTCTACTTGAAATCTTATACTTTATTCCAATATATTGAGTACAGCTCCCACATATAAGCTCAATTTCCATGATATGTCTCCTCGATGCAGTATGTACATTGTTCTGAAGCACTCAATTCACAGTTCTGTTACCACATTGTGACAGGGTTCTTTTTTTACTATAACTAACAGTATGCAAACAATGTTTGATTGGTTGGTGTTCTTTCAACAGTCTATGTGTATTGATGTAGTTATTGTACGTTATGTTGAAGTAAAATGGAACCTAATAGTATTGTGGTTTATGAACAGTTTTTACTTACCCTCTGAGGTATAACTGTATAGCTAACAGAGAACATTTTTTTTCTCCATACCAAAACATGCAGACAGGTTATTAAGTTCAGGTTATACACAGTAATATATACTGTATACCTGGATGGGATGGTTTATGTGGGCTAAATGTATCCTAAGTGTGCGCTATATCTGTGAGTAAATATATAAAATCCATCTAAATCCATGACATTCTTGATAAAATGTTAAGTTTGACATAGGGTGCATGTCTACGAGAATGCTTGGATTAAATAGGATGCCTAGCGGGATTTAAATTGTGTTAAGGTGGCCTATTGTTATGCACTCAAATTTTGTGTAGTTGAATGTGGGCAACTGGAATTTGTTCTTCTAAAATTAAATGGCACCATGGTTTTTTAGCGATGCTGCAGTGAAGAAGCTCAAGTCTTACCTAAATTGTAAACAATTTCCTGGTCCAAGTGGAGTTTGGCATCCCACAGGGAAGTGTCTTGGGTCCGTTTCCGTTCCTTTTACAATATGTTGAGGCTGTATGGTTTGGTTATCAGTTTGCGTGCGGAAATTTCAACATTATATACAGTTTATTGATTATGTTTGGCAAGGTAAATCTTTAGTCTTCCTGTGGAATTAAGTTAAATGTTCTTATTCTCCAATAAATGCAATGTTCAAATTAATGTAATTATAATCAGAAAACATTAACCTAGTTTTATGTCAGGATTGCTGTAGGGTCTGCCTGTTGACATCAAAGTGCATCACTTTGGAATAACACCCTTGTTTGGCTTTGATATTGCTATTAACTGTGGTATCAGTCTTGTGACCTTGTGCTCAAGGATTCAGTCAAGCTTGTAGATTGCAGTGTAACCTCTGTGTATGTCACTACTGGACCTCTCTGAGCTGAACAGTTTTATGTTCTAGCCCTTGGACTTCCCGCAGGTGATGAATCATAAAACCAAGTGTTTATAGCAATGTTAGCCACTGGAATACTGTCCACATGAGTGCTTTCTCATACATGTCCTCACAATGTCAGTATTGGTAGTTAGCAAGTGTGTCACCTCAGTTATGGAAACACTGTATTTGATGAAACCTTGCCATCATAACCCAATGGAGCACCATTTTTCCTTTGTTGCATAGTAACAAGGTAGTTGTCAATGTTTGTCAGTTTAGATGTACCTAAATAAGTTGGATGTCATTCTGGTGAAAAGAAAGCTTGTTTCAAGAGGACTGAATAAATGTGGAGCATGACAGGTGTTTTGTTTTGGCTGCTTGTAAATCTACTGTAACCTCTCTTTACTTCCCCTTACTGTAATCTGTTACAGAGTGAAAACATGGCCATAATTGCTCACTCTCTGTTTTATTCTGCCTCACACAGTCACTAATACACCGGAAAACAAATACAGTCCAGGAGCCTCTCTTTGGTTTATAGAACCAGATAGGATGTGTGCGCATTGGACATCCCAATTTATTTACAGGAACTGAATTTACTTCAGCCTCTGACAGCTTGAATTCCTGTGGCCTCTGTAGGGCCTAAATCATGCTTATGATATAGTGCAGCTCTGCATTTTTTCACTCTCAGTGCTAAGTATTATAATGATGAATCTCTTACTCTGGCTTATGCCAGCTCTAGGCAGACATAACAGCAGTTGTTTAAGTTTTCCAAAATAAATAGAGAATATTTCAATGGAGACAGATAGCACAGAGGAGCCTGGGAAATGGCATAATTTGACTTGTGGAAGTTGCCTTTCTAAATTGTTTTTGTTACAAAGATAAGGAACATTAACTCCAGATGTCAAAGAAAGTAAATAATATCAGTTGGCTGCAGTAAATGCAATGTGCTGAAGAACCAACTGGATATTTTTATTCCCTATAACGGTCACCTATCAATATCTGCATTTTTCCACCAATCTTCATTGTCCATATCCACGAACATGTAACCAACCATCCATATAAAACATTATCTGTATTCCCGCCTGGTCTTCAGATCACATCTGTGTGTCTTACCATTTCAGAACAGATGGGCCCTGTGCATCTGGTTATTAGTGTAAATTTATCGCCTTACACCATAAAATTTATTTAGACAGAGTTGCCTTTTAACATAGGTTAAAGGGACAAAGGTTTACCATTAGCAGCCCATTCTGGTTATTCATTAATGTTTAGGGAATTGTATTTGACTAATTTTGTGGGGAAGGGTGTATCATGCAGGAGTTAGACTTCTGTCGCTGCTGTGTTAAATGACAAAATTTGTTGTGAGAAGAAGCAATACATGTTTCCCAGTGAGATGCTTTATGGTAAATCCAAGGACTGTATATAAAGGTGGACAATGCCTCTCCACTTCCTCCACTGTGCAAAAATGAATGCTGAATGCAAATATAGGATGAGTTTACTCCTGCTTTGAATCCACTGCAATACAAAACATAAATAGTAGTTACACTGCCACTATGTTAGCAGTCCTGTAGATCAGTTTGACAAATAAAGCCATGACAAGTTTATGGGACCATGCATTTTTTAATTTGAAAAGGTAATGGTTTTTATAACTTCAGTCATTTACTGGCATTTTTCTACATCAATGTGAACAATGCTGCCCTGAGACAAATGGAAATGTCTCTTTCTAAAAAAACAAACCACAGATAAAACTCATTGCAGCTTCACTGAATTGAGAATTTAATCATGATCCTAAGAATTGGAATCAAATTTGAAAGAGAAAATCCCCAAAGATTCCCATCCCCATCGTGAAGATGTTGAATGAGACGTTGTCCCCTGTGGAAAAGTTTCACACCAGTATACCTGTGGTCAATGGCCCAATAATTTGCTAAAGCATGTTTTGAGATTGCAGACCATTTAGGCTTTATGATATTAATGAGGATATGTGCTTATTAGGGTTCCTGGTAATAGTTGTTGATAGGAACAATCTGGAAGGAGTTAAAAAATGATTTAACATGCTCAGCAGGAGTTCAGGCTTGGCCCATTGCAGTGTGCTGTGATTAGTTCTTATTGTACAGCAAAGCAGCTTGATGGTGTAGCACTGAGGCCGTTTATTGCGGAATAAGTGTGATTTTCAAGCATTCGTTGTGGTTTTATATTAAATGCTAATTAGGCTCTACAACCATAATTAGAACCTTTCTCTAGACAGACCAATTTGATTAGTACAACAGAAAGAGCATCAAGAAGATTAACACACACATACTCACACCATCATGCACTGACACACACATGTGATATCACACATGCATACACAAACATCTCACCTTATAATTACACCCTTTCTAACTTTCAGCCAAGACAAATGTGGGGGTTGCAGAGGCTCTTTTCCCCTAATACGTTAATCATCTCTTTGTTCTTGTGAGCTTTTAGAAAAAGTGTGTGTGGTCTTAATGGGTATTTTATTTTATTACAAGACTGTAACACAGATAAATTCAGGTAGGAGTTGCTATGACATGGCACATTTTGTTCAGCTAGTTTTTGGAGGTCTGCACTTTGAAAAATACCCTTGGTGCTGGTCATATGGTACATGCTTTTCCTCAACAAACTCTGGCACTTGGATGCAAATGTGCAAACATACGCACAGAGGCTTGTAAAAGAATATCACTTTCAGACAATGTAATTGCCTAATATTAATCACTGCTGCTGTCTCTCATGATATGGAGGGTCAGAGTGCAGCAAGAACATCAGTCTGCAGCCTTGCCTGCCAGTCAGGCCTGCATGTTGCCATGGCGTCAGTGGCATGGCATCCTCCTTTGGCTTGCACGTTAAACCAGTGGCTATGGGCAGCGCTCTTGCCTCTCACAGCATACTTCTCAATCATCCACTGACAGGCAGTTGGACAATGTTTAAAAACATAGCTGAGCAAACAGGCTCCAGTGGGTTGTAACTATTTCTGCTCACGCCAAAGATGACTTTCTTACAGTTTGATTTACTCTTCATTATTAAAACAAATCGTAATTGTATATTTTCTTTTCGAAGAAATGTCTATGAGATTATATCTAAAATGGCCACAAACAGCTGAGAAAGAATAAGGTAAGTGTTATCAAGCAGTGTCATTGCTATGACAATTACCCAGTGATCGAACAAGTATTCACATATGTACTGTACTGAAAATACTCCATTACAAGTACAAGTCCAGCAAACAAGGTTTTATTTCAGTGAAAATACTGAAGAATCATCAGCAAAGAGTACTTATTTATCAAAAGGAAAAATACTCAGTCTACAGAATGGCTGTTTTCATTGTGTTATATTATCACATTTATTCGATTATTATTACAGATGCGTTTATGTGTAAGCAGCATTTTAATGTTGTAGCTGTTTAACGTGGAGCTGATATAAACCAATTTACATGCTGTTTGGTTGTTTAATCGTAAAATATTTGTTTGAAAAATATAAATATCTTAATAATTATATTATTATTTTATTATTTTACATGTAATATTTGAATCTGCAACGTAACTAGTAAACATAGCTGACAGATAAATCTAGTGGAGAAAAAAGTACAATGTTATCTTTAAATTTAGAGGAAAAGAAATATGAATTAACACAAAATAGAAATATTCAAGTGAAGTACATTTAGCTCAGATTTTTTCTACTACTTGAGTAAATGTACTTTTTCCCACCACCTGTAGTGTTAAAAGGTGCAACAAATAATAGTGCACACATGCTGTATCATGTTTGAGCATTTTTTACACACAATTATACAATACTAGCACTAATAATAAATCTGGAAAAACAACAACATCATCATCGTAATTTCTCTAGCTTATGGGTGTTGGTAGAATTGGTGTTCTTGAAGCTAGCATACAGTATAAAAGCGTTTGAATGTCACACTCTTATTGTTTGTTGGTAGTGGACAGTAAGGCTGGATATGGGCATGAATCTCTTGATTTGATTTCGATTCACACAGTCCAGAATCGATTCATTTCAATTCGATTCGATTCTTGATGATTCGGTTACATCAAAAAAATACAGATGTTACGTAAAACGCTGTTATCTAGTATTAGCTCCCTGCCAGGGACAAACTGAATAAAGTAGAATCTACACACTGCTCATTCGACTTCCTTGGCTTCACATCTCGTAGCCAGAGAAAATATCTCTTCAACAAACACACACAGAGGTAAGATCAGAGTGAGGAGTCTTTTTTCAGTCTGGCCCTCTCATGTAATCTCTTGATTCTCTATGAGATAGCCAGAGTTAACTAACCATCCTGAGTCACAAAAGTCCCGTAAACTGTAACTATTTCACGACACAGTCTACTGGACTGTCAAGACTCAAGGCGGCTCATATTGCCAGCTATTATCTACGTTACTTGTTCAATAAAAATAACATTTTTGTTCACATTGTAATAACTCGATTTCCACAAAGTGAACATTTTATGCATCATGCAGCCCTAACTGAACCACTCACAACAAGTAAACACTGCCTACACATAAAATTTGGCGCAGATGTACAGTAAACATTTAAGAGAAAAGACACAAATGCAAAGCTCAGTCTTGGGATTTTAACAATCAACATTGGATCATTCAAATAAGAATCAAAAATTTAAATTATTTTCAATCCTTGTGGGCGGTGCCTCAGTAGTGCAGACACAAGACACTGTGGGATTAGCAGTGAACGGTTGCTGGGTGAAATAATGATAAATATGTATACAAAAAGATAATAATCGTGGCAACATTAACATTGATGTTGATATTTGATGATGAAGATTGATGCTTTCATGTAAATCTGGTCTGATGACTCATCACACTCATTGTTGTATAAGCCAACATTTACTCTCCTTGAGGCACGAGAGAAAGAGGGAGAGAGGGTGGGGGTCGACCTAAGATGCACTGAGATATATGTAAATACATTTATTATTTATATAGGCATTGGGGACTGCTATTGTTGTTTCAGAACACATTGGGGCTTTGGCTACAGCCTTGGGGCCTTTTTGTAGAACACTTTATCATGTTTTTAGTCCTCATGAATAATTAAAAACTTAAATTACTTGCCATGTACAAAATTCATATGCTGGAGGTTGGGGGGAAAAGATACATGAAAATTAATTTTCTTTTCTCTAAGAGTGTGACGGGAAATCAATTAATCTTGATGTATTATTTCATGCAGGGCAGGGTAGCAGCAGCAGCAGAGAGAGTGGCTACAGCTGTTCTCATTGGAGAGGCCATATATTATACTTGGCGGCTTTGACAGGTTCTGAAGGAAAGGGCTGAGGGATATCAGGCAGGTGAAGCAACTGTAAAAAAATATTAGGGAATACAAACTGTTTCCAGGGACTGTTATAAACTGTACAGCAGGAGGAAAGCATTATTTAATTTATTTTTTTCGAATCTTGCTTCTATTCCCAACAACTGCTGTCACTCCTAGCTGACATTATTAATGATGTTCCCTTTCAAAACATTATGTTCATTTGATTAACTAGTCATATGTTTTTGTCCCTCTATCTGGAATTTATTTTCTTGTGCCTCCTCTTGCCATTTTTGGGAGGTAAGGGGAATTGAGATTTACCACCCGTGAGATAAATGTGTCCAGGTAATATAACACTGGGGACAGAGTGACAGAGCTATTTACTGCCTGCTTTAAAGTTTTATAACTTGTCACAGTTTGCAACTTGTTGTCTGTGCCTCCTCAGTTTCCGGCCACAGTTTCTGTAAATAGAAAAATCATAGAAATTATTACCCTTTTAAGAGGATAAGCAGAGAAAACCGAAACCAATAACAGAAAAGCACAGTTAATGGAGGAAGAATCCACTAGTTGATTGACTCTACCTGATTTCCCAAAAAAAACTTCTTTAGAAAAGAATTGTGCTAAAATTTGATGTAAGTAAACAAAACGTAATACTTGAAATAATTTTTCAGTTTTGTAGAAATATATGAAACAAGTTGAACATTATTGGTCATCCATTTATGCCACCTTCCCTTGGTGACATTTAATCATAGTTTTGTGGGAACTTTTCTCCAAAGTGATGTGCAAACTGTTGGAAGTCAGTCATGTCACCTACTTAATGAAAGAAGGATTACCAGCCTGCCAAATGCGACTGCTGATGAGTGACAAGGGAAATGTGTCATGTCGCTTTCCAGCAATGTGTTTGTCAGGGGGATGCTTTTCGCCAAACAGTTTCTTTCTACCTGTAAAGTAATAAGCATTAAAAAGAAAGATGAATTAAGACTGAAAGAGGGCGTCTTCGGATTCTTAGAGTCTTAAAATGTGTTAACTCCTCCTAAAAATACCAGAAGTCATTAAAATAAACCTCATTGCATTCATTAGATCTTAATTTGAACGCATACACTTTAGCTGAGTTTGTTTTTTGGCAGATTTAGAAGAAAATTTACAAGGAGAGACTAGGAGAGAGCTCAGTTCTCTGTCTCTTAGTTAAAAGGCTGGCACCGTTTCTCCATTTTCCCCGGGAGAGGTGCATATTCTGCTCTGCTATAAATTCCATTCCATTTATGAACAGATTTCACTGGTCAACAAGACTGGTAATCAACAATCAGTAAACATCTGTTACTATCTATTAATAACCTGGCATTACAGATTTACGGCCGGCCCGACGGCTGGTGAAAATGTATTTCTGCCGCTGACGAGGGGCAGCTTGGAACGGGCGGCCAATGCCATTTGTAAATGTGAGACAAATTAGAGAGCAGGAGACAACTAAATTAAAAAGCCAAATGACCGAGGCCAGATGGAGCTCAATATAACAAATGGAACAAGTTGTGGAGGTGCCAGTTGTACAGACGCTGAGGGACACTGAGGGAGAATTGATTCAGGAGAGCCACTGGGTGAGCAGATGAAAAGGTTATATTAGCACTTACAGGAGGCAGAAAGTAGGCGTCTATGCCCTCCAGCTTTATGTTGCAGTTATTCACACATATGGACACTGCTGTCCACATCATCTTTTAAATGGTGCTGTGTAAATGTCAGTGTGAGAAATAAACATTGTTGGTGCTGCTCTCAGTGTCTCTGAGATAGGGCATATTGTCAGCACATGGCTAGAATCCCACTGTCAACTGACACGCTTTTATTCAGTTGTTGTCTGACCTTGTCTTGAGCTTTCTTTGATCATATCATTCACAAATGGCAGCATGCAGCACCCCATGTGAACTATAAAGAAAATAAAGTTTTCCCATTGTATACTGTAAAAATAGCATGATATAAACCTTATTATGTATTAATAGACTTGTTGTATGAAACCATGTTTCCCAGAAATAAAGTGTATTATTTAATGTTAAGCATAACAGTGCACAATATGGCAAATGTGCCTCATTCTGGTTGTTTGCTAGTGATGCATCACACCTGCCGTTCTCTAGGTTAAGACACATGAGCACATTTGTGTCTTGTAAATGGGCATGAAACACTAGGGTGAGGAACACATTTGTTTGGGTTAAAGACTGCATGTTAATGAAATAGATCATGAACATTGCCATTATGATAATGGATTACAGCACTTTCCTTGTGGCGTAATATTTTATTTATGATTTTTTGGATTACTTAGATGAAAAAAATAAAAAAATAAAATGTAGACAATGTTCTGCTCTATGGCCTTTTTCCAAACACACAAAAAAAAAACAGTATTTACGGAACACATTTTTCCCCCCGTGGCATGTGAAGATCAGGGAGTTCGAGTGGGAGATTAGCTTTGGGTTAATGAAGTCTGGAGTCAGGAGAGAAATGGTTATTACTCTGTAATGTGGAGTCTTTTAATTTCAACTGTGGCAGTCAGGCCTAATGTGTTATTTTACATTCTGCTTTAGATTGCACAAAGTGGTCACTGCTATTTGTCTTACTCATTTAAATTGCCATTATTCAGATGTATTAGGAGATGATACATTAGGCTGCACTCAATGCTGCTTGCCTTCCTGGTTACTGAATAATAAAATATTCTTAATCAGGGACAGTAACACAGCTGTAATATTCTCCTGAAAGCCTATCAAAGTCTATTTCTTCCTCCATGACATACATAAGCTGTTAACACATAATATGCCACCATTTGTTTCTTTAATCTCTGCCTTTTATCCTTTTTTCTGCTCTTGAGGCATGATTATGGGAATCTCTGTTCTCATCACTCACTTGAAATCCCATTTTTGTTTTTCTGTAGGAGTTTTCCTTGTGTGCAGTTACTTACAGTGGCCCTCTCCTCACCTCTTGCTTCTGATAAAGGAAGCAGGAACTGACAGGGGCTATTTTTTATGGGGATGAGACAGGGGTGACACACACTAGATTATAAAATGCAGAGACGTGCAGAGGTCAGATAAACAATTTGCCACCAAACTAGCCTACCCATGATGCTCTCTGCTCCCTGTCTTCTGAATATCATGAGGGAGGGAAGAGGAGGGGATCCACAGCTCTAAGGGAAGGAAGGTGGGAAGGATCATGTGAGGAAAGTGTGGGGGGGGGGGCAGAGCAGCACAAAGGAACAGTGAGAGAGCCCCCCTGGCTGATGTCAGTCAGGTTTGCATTTTTTTTCTCTCTCTCTCTGGGTTAATTCACACGATGAAAAGCTGCTCTGTGTGATGTGTCATATATCAAAGACAGGGCATCAGTAATCTTTGCTCAAGGGCACCGATAACAGACAGATAGACGTGTGAATGAGATGAAAAAAAAGCAACTCATCCTTTTCTGCTACCACCACGGAGGAGATAAAACAAGATTTATGACTCATCTCAGACCACATACCAGCTGCACAGACCATTTTTCACGTGCTCCAAAAATTGGTACTGGAAAGCAATCTGCTTGTCAGTGTGTCCATCAGGTGCTTCAGGAGGAAATTGGGTCCTTCGGGCTTTTTGCTCTGCAGTCAGCTATTTTCTTTATAGCAGTTTTGTTTTTAATGGTATCCATAAATATATGTAGGCTTATAAGTACCTTTATCACCCAAGGAGCTTTTCCACATGATGTGGCCTGATATGCTCTGGTGGGTGTTTCTGAACTGAGAGCTTCCTCTTTGTGGACACTACAATCCAAAGAGCTGCCGAGTTGTCACTGTGTTGATGGACAGTGATGAGATGGTGTGACAACTCCCTTGTTGAGTTTGAATGACAGAAATTTGCTGTGATAGGAAACCAAATCAGTTTTTTTCCACACAATCAGTCATCTCAGATTTAAGCCGGGAAAAAGTAGAGGAGGAGAGTGAACAGAGTGACTTTATAGGTATATGACAAGTATAGGTAAAAGGTGCAGTAATGGTTTCTGGCCAGTGTATAGTAATGCCGTGGATTAGGTCATTTATATAGACCACACTGTCATATGAATAGGTGTGCAGTATGTATATCAGAGATGATCAGCTGATCTGCATGATGAGAATGATTTTATGTTCCTGTTTGGACATGTAAGCTTTATGTTATCCACATACAGTGTATCAATAATTTGCACCTTATCTAAACCAGCTGTGAAAAAGGCTTCACTGCACAATGTTAAAAAAGTGAAATGTGCTCTTCATACAAAGCATGGCACAAACAAATAAACAGCAGCAGTCAGCAGTTTCAGTGATGATATCCACACTGATAGCGAGCATCAGGATAAGGAGAGGCTGTCCAAATCCTGTCCAAAGCCTTCTTTCCAAAAAAGTTAGACTGACACTCCTCTGACCACAAAATAATATAGGACGCTTCATAAAATATTATAGGAAACCATAAAAGAAAAGCTGTTACACAGACTATACTGTATTTCCTGGACTGGCTTTATAAATTTTAATGTGGCCCTGCTTTAGTAACCGTTGGTCATGTAGGAAAATATCAATATTGAATTGAACTTTGTCTTGAAAAAGTCATATCAGGACTGGAATTAAAAAAAAAAAAAAAACTTTAGCCAGGCATCATTATGTATTTCTCCTTTCTGCTTTTTCTACTTGATTTCAGCATAGAAAGGGAGACATTTGTTATAGCAATTAAGGGAACACTATCAAGATCATACGGCCGGCCACCTGCAAACCGAAACACCTAAGAACACACCAAAATACAGTGCAGATAATGCCATCACAAGTCTACTTACAGAAATAAGAAATTTACAAGATAATTGTATATCTTTGGCATCTTACAACCAGTACCTGGTTGGCAGAGGATTCAAGGTCAAGGCCTAGGTCTACCAGCGTCGGTTCCTCCCAAGAATCTTCTCGCCCCTGCTCATCTACTAAGTCCTCCTGACTGTAGTGGAAGGCTTTGATTGCAAGGTAAGTAGCTATCTCCTTGGCTTGCCATGCAGCTTGAGCAGCGTTGTGCTGCACAGGTACAGCAATAAGCTCAGGCTCCCTTTCAGCTCTGTTAGGGAGGAATATATCATGACACAGGCACGAGAACACCTTCAGTACACCAGATCGACGGAAACCAAGGTGTCCATTGCAGGGATCGCTGTGAGGACGGGGAGGAAGTGGATGGCAGTCGCAGAAGTCCACCAGGCAGAAGCCCAGCTTAAGCAAAAGGCCCTTCTTGCAGGTGTGGCACAGGGCAAGGCTTGACTGCGGAGCTCAATGTTGACCCAATATGACACTGCCAGCATGGATGAGAGGCAGAAGCTGCTTCAGCAGGAGTTGCCTGCCTCAGTGGAGGAAGAGCGAGTAAGTAGAATAATGGCAATGTGACAAGGGGCTGCCTGGAGGAATAGGGAATTGGCGATGGTGCGGAATGTCACCTGCCAGGACTTCTGGAAGGGGTCCCACGTCCTCCCCATCCCATCCAACCTGTTCATATGGGGCAAATGAAAAAAACAACTGCATGTACCCCTGTGTTTCATGACAGGGACCCTTGAACACATCCTGAGCAGCAGCTCCAAGGCAAGGGGCACTATCACTGGAGACACGACCAGGTCTTCAAGACCATCGCTGAGGCAATCAGCAAAGGGATCAGCAACAGCAGATACGCCCATGCTATAGCCAGCTTGATCATGTTTGTCAAGAAGGGAAACCAGCCTGGAGAAAAGACCTAAGAACTGCTCTGTTAGTTTGCTTTCCACGGCACAAGACTGGTTGACGACAGTTGACCTGGAGCAACTGAAAAATTCCACCACATAACATCCAGTCCTCATTGAGACCAGACATCATCTTGGTTTCCTAAGCCACAAGACAGCTCATCTTACTGGAGCTAACTGTACCCTGGGGGGAGAGGTTAGAGGAGGAGCCAAAAAGGATGAGGGCAATGTACCAGGAGCTTGTGAAGACTGCCGCAGGAACGGGTTGAGTACTGAGTGCATGGAAGTGGAGGTAGGCTGTCGAGGGGTTTGCAAGTTGTTCCCTTAGCAAGGCCCTACAGAACCTTGGACACCACGGGAGCAAGCAATAGAAGAGCCTCAACAGCAATGTAGAGGAGGTAGAGAAAGCATGTAGATGGTTCTGGCTGAAAAGGGGTGACCAGTGGGGTCTATAAAATGCCACTTGGAAACAAGCCATGGTTCGATCAACCTCGGTCACGTCACCTGGATGAGGGTGTCTGTTGTAAGACCCAAAACACCAAATGACTCCAGGATACAACACTGATGATGTGTCCAAGTATGTGCATCTGAAGATGTATGTAAACACAAAACTTGAACCAGGATATTTGCTTTAAGTTTTTTAAGATATACTGAAAGCCTTGTCTTTCACTTGAAATATGTCCCTGAGAAACTGGATTATAGTAAGGTGCCATGTAAGCAAGTTCTTTGAGATGTAGACACAAACATGTTAGACCTATAAAACTCACCTACTGTGGAAAACAAAACAAAAAATTGAAAATATTGGCCAAATAAACGACCCCTACAAGTCGCTTTTTCCATAAACAAATTTCATTGCACTAGATGTTTTTTTTTAATAGTCAGGGTAGTTTTAACTGTAGTTCAAGAGGTGCTAAAAACTTGTGACTCCTATATTCAGCAGATGTGTGGCATAGGCTTCTACTGCTTGGCTGTGGGTTTTTTCAAGTGCTTCCTGACTGCCAGGGTGGAATGGTGTATTAGAGTGACCCTGCTGTGCATGGAGTGTTGATAGCAGAGGGAACTGCATGACTCTGTCTGTTATGGATCAGGTTGCACTTGGGGAAACATTTGAAGGCTCCTCTGGGCTTTCACAGAGCAGCAGTTTTCCAGGGGACAGAAGGATCAGCTTAAAGCAACAGGCTTGTTGACTTTGATATCCTATCTGACACCAGCACTTCCACAAGTTTACACCCCTGCAAACAGGCCCGACATTAGAATATCCTCATTTGTGCGAGCAAAGGGATTTGGTCCACCGCAGGGGTTTGAGGTTTGTGTTTCTGCCTGTCGTAGATTAGTGAGGGTTTCCATAATTTGGCTGGTGTTCCCTGTCGCACTAGACGAGCCTGTGAGAAACAGGCCAAGGAGAGGGGAGGGCACAAATACCTGCTCAGCACAGCAGGCAGATGTTCTATGAGGGTCATTGTGAGTTGCAACAAGAAAAAGAGGACAGACTGATGTAAAACATACACTTGTTTTGCACGTTGTCACGTTCGCCTCTTGTCTCTCGTTGCCCCTTGAGCTCTGTCCTACCTGCTGTTACTGTCTAGACAACTTGCCAACTGTGACATCTGTTCTAAGATGAAAGCATAGGCAAAATCTGAATGTCAATATCCTCACTGTTGACAGACAAAATGAAAAAATGGAGGAGTGCCTGTCACTGTGTATCAATCAACCTTCAAATGAAAGGTTACTGTGCCACATTGTGTGCTGGAGAAATGACCATTTTTAATCAGACAGCAGGATACACATCTGTCAGAAGCTGAGTAAAGCCGCAGTTTTTAGCCAAGGAGAGCAGACACTGATCAGAACAAATCATTCCCCCTTTTGCCCCAGTGACAAAACAGGCCTAAATGCGAAAACGCCACAAGCAAATTAAATATGATATCTGTAGGATACTAAGATGATAAAGTCAGGATGTTTACTCAAGGCTGATAGGAGAATACATTACGCATGTTTGGATGTAATTATATAATTCCTTGTTTTGGATGAGGCATATTAGCTACACAGAACCTCAGGTAAAGGTAAAGGGGCTCGTTTTAAGGAACAAATACTGAGGAAAAGTACATGAGTTGATGTATTGCAATCTCTCTTCACTCTTTTTTTTCTGTGTACCTTTGTGGGTACAATCAAAAAAAGTTAATCCCCTGTCTTGACTGAACGAATAAAGAGTGAATTAACAGCAGAATAATGATAGTGTATCAAGCTAACATCACAGTCACAGTTGCCAACCTCTTTATGATGAGATTAGAGCTTGGTTAGTCGTGCCTTAGCTATTAGATACATAATCATTATCTGTACGTTTCATTTCCAATTATGTTGGCTGGCTGCAGAGGAACATGGTAGGTTTAGATAACAAAATCTAACATGATATTGCCCCATAAACGGGTAAACTATTATCTCTGTAGACTTCCTGTGTTCTCCATTTTTTGTCTGATCAGATCCCCTGTAAAAGTTTAAGTTCAGACCTTGGGGTTTGCCCTATCCAAGGGCCATAACCTTAAGATTACATCTACAGAGGGGTTGCAAATGTTCAGAGCTGGAAAAGTAATTGCAAAGCTAAGGTTAGTAATTTTGTGGTATTAAATTGCCTGTCAGAGCTAAATGAAGAAGGGCTTCCGCGCTGCCAAAAGCCATAAGTGCCTATGCGGAGAGTGGTGTAGCTTTACCCGAAGAAGGTAGTATTTTCCTCCACCACATCATTTTATCATTCAGCTGAGTTCATGGTGTTGTTTTAAGAGATTTAAGTCTCATTACCCCAACCTAGGCCCTTTGTGATTTATACCATTATTACAGTACTCTCTCTCACAATAGAAATGATGCATGAATCACATTTGTACTGTAAGACAAATGTTTCTCCAAGGGAAAAAGAGACATTGTAGCTAGTTAAAAGGACCCTCATTAAGCTCTCGTTATTGGATAAGTGGCTCTCATTTTCTCTGTGAGATTCCAGGCCTGACTAACTGGTCTTTATACCTCTCTGAAGATTACAGTGTTGCATTGCTGCAGCGTTAATTTGTTCCTTGTGATGTGACCAACAGTTATACAGTCATACAGTTATTTTCAGTGTCCAAATCCGTGTCATTCGTGTCATTGACCTTCAATTCCTGCTCAGTCCAACACTTGCTGAACCCAGCCCTAAATTTGTCAGGATAGAGATAAATATGGGCCCTTAGAGCTGCCTCTTCCCAGCTCAGCCCAAGGTTCAGAAAAGTTTTATATCTTGTTTTATGTACTCTACCAATAAAATTTCCGGACCTTTTCTTTTTCAAGTCAGTCCTTCAACAACAATATTGACAGCACTATGCCTGCAAATAACGATTAGTTTCATCATTAACTGATCAACCTATTATTTTCTGGATTAATAGATTAATAGTTTTGTCCACAAAACAAAACAAAAATTCCATTAGGATTATTTATATATGTGTGTATTTGTATAAATGTATTTATATATATATATGTATGTATATATGTATATATCTGTAAATGTGTGTGAGTATATATATATATATATATATATATATATATATATATGTATGTGTGTTTTTCACAAAAGTTTTACATAAAGTCAGTCAATTTAAAGGTAAACCGCATATTTAAACATCGTAGTATTATGTATACTACATAAGGTATTACTGACAATTAAAGTTGAGTATCATCATTGTAGTGGGCAAATCTTATTGACACTACTGTTGAATTAGTAGTAGTTAGCTAAAAATATTTTATTATTTTTTTTATTCATCTATGAAATATAAATAATCCTAAAAAGACAGTGTGTTAGTATAGCTTTTATTTCTTAGAAAACATCAATCAGTGTTTGATTTTTGTGACCACTTTAAATGCATACTCAGTGTTTATGAAATTAATGACAGGAAATTATATGTAACATATATTTACTGACTGTAATGTTTTCATTGAAACAGTTCTCTTGTTAGTGTTTTTTTCCCTACTACTACTAACCTAATCTGAGTTCTGCTTCTCTAACTGGTAATCCTGTGATACTTTACCAAAAGACTTTAAACAAGAACAGGTGACATTAACATAACAGAAAGAAATAGTATTACACCAAGTTAAATAATAAAGTGGTTATAAAATTTCGAAAAGGATGAAAAAAGATGTTAAGAGAAGATGGCTCTTAAGTGTCTCAGATTTCCTCTTGTGCAATTTATTTGAAAGCTATCATTTTCTTAAATACATAGCCGAAAATTGTCATTGATTTGCAGGATGACAGATGCTAAGAGCTCTTCTATTGATGTTACCATTGACAGTTTCAGTAAAGTCTGCATCTAATTATCATTCCTTGCCAAATGATACACCTTTGTATTCTGTGAGAGGATGTCGATGACGCAGGGTGCATTGTTCTAGAAGACTTATTGAGCTGGGTGTCACTGCATTGTGATTTAGGACGTAACAAAGAACATTCCTTTTTGTGTGGCATAATTAAACCTGGTATGGACTACTCTGAGACTGCTAAAGATATCACTAAAGAAGAGAGCTATGTTGTTGATGGCCTTTGTGCTGAGGGATTTTTTTACTCCTCCTTCAACTCAATAGCCCACCACCCTTTTTGTCCTTCTCTCATTCTTTCCATCTCCCCGTCTTCTTCCCTCTTTTCCATTTTGCTCATGCATGAAAAAAGTTTTTGCTACAGAAGTAATTTTATCAAATGCAAATTGAGATATTTCAGTGACTTGATATTGACCTCTTGCTCAAGTGATTTATACTATCAATAAATCTCCTGTCCCACTATTAATAGGGACCTGGGTGAAGAATTTATTAGAAATAAATCATTGCCTTAACCTTTTTCCTTCAAGTAAAGGGTTTACTAGTTTTAGTAACATGTCATTATTATTATTGAGTATTCATGTCATAATCATGTATTATATTGAACTCCTACAAATTTGTCAACTGCTTATTTGTCACTGTATCCTGTGAAGTTTACAATATGAGTTTTTCTAGTTGAGGGTGATGCCTCCAATGGCAGAAATAAACTACTGCAAGTCACCCCTGTTGACCACTATGACACTGACAGGCTCTTTGCTGGAATGACATCTAAACCTGCCAGGGGCGTGAGCCTGCCAGAGCCGCTGGCAGGTGCCAGAACCTGACACCTCCCGGAGGCACTGGGAGCAAAGTGGTGGGTGGTGATGCTGATGGTGGGGGCTTTTGGGCTTTAATGTATGTTGGGCGAATAGTAACATGATGCTGGAGTCCACTGCCTTTTCCCACAGTGGCCCTGAACCACCACTCTGCGGCTCCACTGGCCAGCTAACGGCTTACTTGACTGTGGTTACAGGAAGCACATTGTTGGGAAGGACAGAATTCAGGGGGGAAGTGGTGTAATCCTGGCTCTGTCCTGGATCAGTCAGTTTGGATTTCACACAGGCCCCACGATCAGGCCCAGTGCAGCCAAGGGCCCCTGGACACCTTGTTCCCTAGGAAACAGGGCAAACACCTCTTTCCTCCCAGTGGGATTATAAAAAGTAAAACTCTTAATATCCAATCAGAAAACATAGACAATTGTTATATCTTTCATCCTTATTGGTTGAACAAAAACTAGAAATGTAAAGTTGGAGTGTACTGCTCATTCAAATAATGAGTTATTATTGTTAATTAATCTATTTGCATCTTTTTCACCGAACAGTTTATGTATACCTTGTCTGCACAATTATTCAAATTGTTCTTGCAAATCATTTGTTCTCTGTTGCGTATTGCAAAGTGGTATGATGCTTCTTTGATACTTGTTATTGTACCTAAATGATTCATATCCCCCTCTTAAGATGATGAATCCTCACACAGTAGAGTATATAGATACTGTGAACTGTGTATCTTAATGTCCACCAGGTGTCTGAGTGCCAAAGTCTTTAAAACTTTTTCAGCATTTCAGAGGAGGCACTTGTCAATATTACTTTTTTCAAAACTATCCAATCACAGCAGCAAATGTAGGAGTTTAAAGCTGGTGGATGTAATTTACACTGGCAGAAACATAGAAAAGACTAAGCAGGCATGTTGACTAGACACAAACGATTCACTTTTTGAATCTGTATATTTCCTTTGAATAGCATAATACTGGCTGCATAACCTGCTCACTCATCCACCAGAGAGAGCATGACTGTGAGGGTGATGTCAGCGCCCCAAAACAGCCATGTACAAGCACCAAGGCACTATCCTCATTTTCTTATCTCACTATGTCACAACTGGACACAACGTACCGTAAAGAAATCCAAATGCACAGTACATTAAACAGCATTGTGAGAGTTGTGACATATTTCCTGTCTACCACACCTTTATTTGCTGCTGAGATCAGTTTAGTGAGGTATCGAGCTGTTAACTGCCACTTGTGACAAACTGGAAGCACACGTTTGAAAGTCCCACCTCTCGACAGTATATGACAAATTGTTGCCTGTCCGAATTGTTCCTTCAATCTTCGAAATGATTTCAGCCCTCAGATTATCTGTGAAGAGAACCATCTGAGCTCCAGACTGTGCTGTTTTTCATCTGTACAGTAGGTGGCTTGGAAAGGGCAATAAAGTCATGTCCAATGTGACTCATGTTGTCTTTCATTCAATTAGACAAACTCTAGCCCACACAAATGACATTGAAATAAATTGATGTAATGACAAGAATTCATGCCTTGCAACATTGAGAGGTGAAAATCCACCCCTGCAATTTCAGGCTTTGCACTTGGCATGGCATGTAATGTGATCTCAGTTGAGTCTGAGGAAAACAAATCCTTTTTTCCCTCTGTTTTACATACAAGTGAGTATGTAAGGCATTTGTTGTTATTTCAGGAGACAGAGAGAGAGAGAGAGAGAGAGCTGCAGGGGCCGCTGGTTCATTCTCCACCTATGCTATGGAGAGCTGATAATTGCTCCATGGCCAGAAGGCTTTGATTGGCTGGCTAGTTAGTGATCAGAGGAGCGAGATGTCTAGCTCTCTGTGGGCACCGGGAACTTTGTAACATATGGCAGAGAGAAGTGGGCGGAAGGTTTTTTAAGTTGCTCCAATCCTCATTTTCTTTATGACCTCTTACATGGGTTACAATGTCATGTAATGCCATACAATTTTAAGTCAGCCATGGGTATTTCTAATACTTGTGAGAATTGAAAATGCAAGTATAGATTTGACCACAAGCATGCACCGCATGTCAGACATCCAACTTAAAACTTCTTCAGATAGATTCAAGTTCTGAAAAAACTTAACATGAAATCTCTTCAAACAAGATATTATGTGCTTCAAGGTATTATCCAGCCCTTTTCAGCGCAAACTTTTGCCAGAAAACCTTGTTTAGATTGTTTGAAAGTCAGAGGCTTTAAAACCTGGCAGAAATAATTACAATTTTCAAGCTTTCATTCTATCTGCCCATTTTCATGCATAAACCCCTGTGTGGCGGCTGTGCCAGTTTTAAAAGATTGTAATCATAGTGTTCAGATCATTCACAGCTTTGCCTTTTAAGAATAATGACAAAAAAATATACTGTGTGTGTTTGTGTATATACTATTAACAAATATAGTATATATTATATAATGCATAATATATTATATTTATAATATATATTCATTTATAATATATAAATGTATACTGTATATACACAATATACAGAAGGTTGGATGAAGAGGAATATAAGTAGTGTAGGACAGGTGTGGTGATTATCATTGTTTTTTCATCCAGGTCGTTACCTGGCTCAGACCTTTCAAACACCAGTCACAGTGATGGTTGATGAAAATAGAAGAGTGGGGTTAAATTGCAGACCTGCTTTTCTAAGTAGTAAAATGAATATAGTTGTCCAGGAGGTGCAGAATGTGCTGAGGTGCCTTTATAAATTGAGTTGCATGTTTCTGGAGAAAAGTCTAATTTTTCACTTGTAAATATTGCAGTGCAGTTAAAGTTTAAAGAAAATGATCAAGTAACTGTAGCCCAACAAAATTATAATGATCAAAATAATGTTTGTCTTTCGTTTTACTGTTGTTTTACTTTCATTTTTTTCTGTTTCATCATATTGAAATTAAAGATGCAAAGTATTTGTTTTAAAATTTGAAAATGCCAGATTAGTTTAAACAAAGGCAAAAACACACACAGCCTTTGCCCCTATTATGACAGCGGTTTACCAACTTTTCTCCTCACACAACTTTGAATGCACAAAGCCAGTTTCAAATCACAGCAGTCCTTGTACCACCAGAAAAATAAAGCCCTTACCCTTGATGTGATAAGTCCATAAATGTTTGGACAAGGAGATGACATGTGACATCATAGTTACTCTACATGACATGTACCTTAGCCAAATGAGTTACCGGGATGTTCTGAGACATTTATTTTATACTTTACTAAAGCTTATCAGGGTCAAATGCCTCCTTTGCACTGGGTTGTTAAAAGGTGTTCACCACTGTTTTCATCCCTCTGTGGGGATCCAGCTCTTTGACAGAAAGAAAATCCTTCCAAAAACCCCAGGGGGCTCACAGCGGTTACTGAGCTTTAGGCTGCAAAGAGGACCTCTTTAACATACACACACACACACACACACACACACACACACACACACACACACACACACACACACACACACACACACACACACACACACAATGTTAAAACAGTGTCATGTTGTTGTGGACCCCCTTTGTCCCCTCTCTTTGCCCTGTCTGTAAAGAAATTTGGGTTGATGTTTGTGATGGCAAGGATCCCTCTTCAAAAACAATGTTGAGTTTGAAAAGAGGATTCTTCCTCTTTTCACTCTGGAGCCTTCTAGTCCGCTGCAAGTTTACATGACCCTTCAACTCCTCTCTACACAAGCTGTTGAGTTTTGTTCAACAGCTTCTGTTTGGGCATATAAGGAGGCATTGTTGCCTGGGTCACAGCAGTGGGATGCTAAGTTCAGGAGTTTACGTAAGAAGGCCTTTCTAACTGGCTCTGCCTCAGTCTCTTGACAGATCATGTGAAAGACACCAGGCCACAACAACAACACTTTATGTGGCAACATGCAGGAATATATTTTCGCCTGCCAACAAACACAAAATATCCATCTGAGGAAAGATGTCCTTGATGTTTGTACAACTGTAGACTGGCTTGTCATAAATGAAACAAATTAAAAAATATATTTTTTTCCGAACTTGTTTTAGAATATTTATAGGTAATTTATATCCTCTAAATTGTCTGCACACCCTGTCCTGTCTGTCAATTTTTTGCTAGAGTGATGCTGAGTTGTTTACTCAAGCACATCAACTCACTTTTCACTCTCACTTAAACTGAATGAGCTTTCTGCATCTACAATATTTCAATCAGCCTTTTTGGCAATGTTGGATGTGTCCATCACTAAATTTCTTGTTCAAGAAAGACAAGACAATGGATTTATTAGGGAGACAGACGAACTTCATTTCAAATCCCATCATTCTGTTGAGTGTCTAAAACCTAGACAGTTGACGGGCATATGACAGCTGTCACATTCATCACAGTCAAGTCACAAACAAGCAGGAACACGTAGGCTGCTGTGTCTGAAAATTCACAGTGCAACATAGCTTTCAGTAAAGTGTAGCTTGCCATCAGGGCTCTGTGAAGGATCATAAAACGCTTGGCATTTTGACTTGTGCCTCATGATTTATCTTGCCTTGAGACATAATTTGGTCTGAGCCCGCAGCGAAATATATACTTGGATAAATGCTATGGCTTTGAGTTGAAATAAACAAATCCCTAATGCCCTATCAATGTCCTTCCTGTTGGAAACAGAATAACTCCTTTCACTTACCAAAAGGAATATATATCATCAGATAAATGCTCCCCAGAAATAGGAAACCAGGGACAGGCTTAACCACTTCTAAGCCCTGTTTCCCCATAGACTTGTGTTTATGATAAAGTGTAATGAATGGAAAGTGGATTTTATCAGTGAAAGATGGAGAAATGGTTAGCTTGAGTGATGCTTTTTGTCCCACATGGCACAATCAAGGCCTATTTTTGAAGTATAGTCCCTTGTGTCTTTGTAGACCAATTTTTGTGGATATTGGCTATGGGATTTTGCAGGCCCTGCTGTACAGTACAGTAAGAAGGGCAGTCCAGTTAGCTGAAGATACAGCAGTATATCTTGTCATGCAGATCACAAAGACAACTACTTTTATATAGTTTAACATTCAATAAACTTTAAATATACTGTTGTAGGTTGCCTAGCGCTTATATGCTTCACTTCAATTCACTTTGTTTGGTTGCACAGAATTAAATCTTATGTGTCAACAGCTTGGCTGCAGTTGTCTTTTTGTCTGTGGTCTTATTAACTTTCTATAAATAGAGAAAATAGAATGAAAAATAAATAAAATAAATAAAAATGAAAGGATGTAAAATGTGAAGCTATATCTTTCATAGGTCCTCTATTCACTAGTGCAGTGCCTGATCAAAATGTGCTTGTTATCTGTTTAATTGTTAAATACTTTATTCAGTCATCTAATCATCATCTAATTTCCACAGCACAGCAGAGTTATGATATTAATAATGATAATAAACTCTATTTGTCAGATACCAGAAAATAATGGACCACAAATTCAAATGGACTGCTGTGACACAAACGCTCACTTGCCAATTTATTAAGTACACCTAGCCAAAACTAATGTAGTCAACAGGCCTGCAGTAAATCCTCCTGAAGGGAGAATTCCTCAGTCCCATGAGGATTATAATGTTCAGTCTTTTTTTCTAATATTTTGTCCATCCTGTTTATATGAATTAACGTTGACAAAATATTAGGAACACCTCTGAGTATAACCCAGTACAGTTCAACTGGGTCACAAATTACAGCCTCCAAAATGACCATTAAAATAAATCAACACCTCTTTCCAACAGATTCAATAAAAATTGAACATTATATTTTATATTATATTTATTGCAGGGCTGTTGTATTATACTGTATTAGCTTTATATAGGTGTACCTAATAAATTGGTAGGTGAGTGTAGATTATTTTAATCAGTGTGCCATAGCAACCCTTTTCCTGAACTGGAGAATAAATATTTTTACTAAGGAACTTGATGTAAAACATAAAATGGGTATTACATCGATTTTTTCATCACTGGAATAATATGAAAAATCACTGGCAAATGTATTTCTGCATCAGCAAGGAAAATATTTAACATTAGTTTAAGCCATTTTCTCACTCATACATGGCTGTTAAAGGAAACAAAAAATATACAACGGCCAAATAAAACATTAGATGATGCATGGTGTAACGTTACGTTACTATAATAGCTGCAGTGCATAAATGAGTTGTTCCACCTGTTAATATTATCTTGCTTGGCTGGGGCTGAAAACAAAAAAACAAAATGGTGTGGTCTTTGTGTTGCTTAGTCTTAAACAAAGTGCTTCAGTATGCTTTCGCTTCAGGTGACCATGCATAGCAGTTGTACTGCTGTGATAAGCCATTTCCAGTTTGCAGAGCTTGGGACTCCATCTAAAAAACTCCCACACTTTAAATGATCCTGTGCGAGGTTTTGTAGCTGCAGGTTGTTCTCTGGGGAATCCATGCTTCAACTGTGTGCAGACATATTTGCGATGCCCCGTTGTCTGATCGATGACATCCGTTACATGGATGAAAAAACTTCACAGTCGACACTGCACTTCCTTGGGTCCTCAACAATACACATGTGAAATTTGAAATCAATTGGATGAGTGGTTGTCGAGAAAACTGACAGATGGATGGACAGATGGACAGACAGACATTTCTCCATTTATTAGTAGGATAAATACTGTAGATTCAGGTTTTAAAGAGGTCAGTTTACAAGTACTGGGGTTCCATACTTGTGTTTGCACCACAGAGGCATCTCATCACATACCTCTCCTCGATTTCTTCTCCATCTTGTCTTGCCTGTCTTTTCCTTTTAATCTGGCCCTGGTGTCCATGCTCCCGATGAGACCTGGCACTGAGTAGATTCAAATAAGGCTGCTCATTGGGCATGGACACTCCCACCATCTCGATTGGATCAGCGACAGCAGAGGGTTTTTCCTAATGGGTTGACAAATTAATGTGCAGCCTCAAGCTTCTCTGCAATGATTTCTTCTATAGGAGCATCAGTGAAAACGTTTAGTCTTCCACAGTAACAAGAGTGCACCCTAATACTGGGCGTTAGTGAGTCAAACAACTCTCATCTGTTTTAATCTGTGCTTGTAATGGAGAAAACAATAATAAAAGGTTACTGCTGATCAATAGCCTACACAAACGCAACCCATCTGTCTGAAAGATTAATAAATTATGTTTTCGTTCAAAGAGAAGGGATAGATTTGCCAGATTATTTTGCTCTTGCTTATTAACACCCTGCGTTGTCCCTGCACAGGACAGTTTTTTTCATCAAGCCCTAATTGACTGTAGGATTTTGCTGAAGAGTATTATCAATCTCTATCTGTTTTGTGTGGAAGGACATTGATCAATGGAAATAGCTTTCCTTTGTTGACTGTATTGGACAGTGCTGCTGGCCACTGTTCGGGCCTTGTAATGGAGCCTATGAGAACCAAGCCACCAGATCAATACAGCATTGAAATAAGAAGATGAAATTCCCTTTTTCGGAGTGATTACAGGCTCAATGGCTGAATTTGTTAGATTTCAAAAACTTTTTATTTTCCTTTTGGTGTAGAAGTGATTTACTGAAAAAGGGGCCAAACAACCATCTCAAACCATCCCTTCTCAGCCTCAAGCCCATTAAAATTCTTCTGAAGTTTTATACATATCACTACATCAAATGCACATAAATTATGAATGTCTCATATAGCAGTCTTGCACTTGTAGCCCCCGGTTTCCCTTGAAACTGATTTGGTGTCTATGAACTTTGTTATTACAAGGGCCAGAGAAAATTGGGGTAATATGCTCTCTCTGTGATTGATAATTCACAGCTCATAATGCAGAATATGCCATAATAAACATCTCCACCTTCATGCATTACTTTGAGATTGTGCTTGTTTTACCATTAATGATTTTACTGTCATAAAGTTGGTTTTAATATGTATGCATGAGAACTACTCTGTCATAAAGGGGCTACAAGTTCAGATACCCAGCATGGATGACATAAGCTTCTTTCAGACGTCACAGGCAGATTGGGGTTTTCTTCAAGATGCAGAAGGTTTTGGTGGAGGTCAGCTGAGTGCGCATTTTCAGTTTTTGTTTTTTTTTTTGCAACAGTAATCATTTCAGTATAATTACTTTAAGAAGAATGAAACCTCTAATCAGCTCCGATGTTTTTTGATAATCGCACCAGCAGTGTCTGCCATCTTTGTTACCACAGTGGCTTATATTAATAAATTAACAGAATTTAAACTTTCTGTACAAGTACACCTATTAGTCATGGCCAACCTGTCTCAAAACATAATTGTCTTTGAGCTTTTACATCCCCTCTATGAGACAGAAAACTTTCAACATTGCTACCAATACCCAAACTTCAGTGTTGTCCCTTTTCATGGAGCCAGCATCCAGGGGTCATTAGATGAAATGCTTTTTATGCTTGGCTTTAAGGTGTAGCACAGGCTGAAAAATGCCCCACGGGGTTAGATTACCAAAACAACAAAAAACAGAAACGAACTGTGGTTCTTTTAAACTGGAAAGAAATGGTGCTGCAGTCTGTCATCTTGATCATACCCGCTCTTTGATCCCACAAACAGTGTAAACTAAGACCAATGATGAAAATTTGTCATGATGTTACACAGTGTCTCTTTGTAGTTTTTGACACCACTGCTCAGTGAAATATGTTGTAACTGGGTACAATCACACTCATGATGTAGCTGCAAACAAATCTGTGATCAGTTGACTTGCTCCAGTCTTGAAGACAAAGGTAGGATGGGGTGGAGAGGGTAGGATCCTAGAGTAGCAGGTGGTAGCAGCTAACAATTACTAGCTTGTCCACATTTACTATACATTCGTCAAGAGTTTTAGCCTTGGGCTCGGCATCAAGCTGGGTCTGTTTTGGCTTCTGGGATATGATTTATCCCCATCAGTCCAGCTGAGGTTCTCCAGCTGTTTGTGTGACGGATACTTTTACACTGGCTCATGCTGAATATACTTTGCTCTTCGAGAGCATCCATCTCCACTGCTGCACAACCCTTTGGCTTATCCTGATCCCCAGAACATGTGGGCACAAATGCTTGTGTTTTCAAGCTCAGGCCTCTCTACACCACTCTACACCACTCTACACCCCTGTCCCCCTTAAAGAATTAATACAACATAGTTTGATAGATAAGTTATGAACATCCATATTCTTGTCTCCATGGATGTAAATACTAACAGCCCAGAGCATTTAAAAACCAAAAAGTAAGATTTAGATAATGTTTTTGGATAGTCTTGTTGGTCTGAATGCATTATGTTAATGAAGTGCAGAATACAAGACAGTCACCCAATAATCATTCTAAATCCTTTCACATCATATTAATATTGTATTGGTAAAAACTCTAAATGTAAGCCATTTAATAAGAGGTATGTGTTGTGCAGGTTTTTAATTTGCACTGTTTGGGTCACATTTGTGAGAGTTTCACTAAGCTTGGATTCCCAGGCTTTGAGAAAAGCAGGCACTGTGTCCTGGTGCCTGACTCATGTCTGTTCTAACCACCCATCCCTGGCCCCGCACCCCCCAAACTTGTAACCAGCGGCACATCAAAAGGAATATCATTTATTAGGGGTGCAACTCCCCAGGACTTTGAATGACCATCAACTTGTTTATCCAAGTTAACATTCTTGGCCATATCCATAAATTTTTCTGTTTGCCCTCTCATGTGGTTTTGAAGGACTAAATCCACTGGCTGCTGGGGTTATAGTCCACCTACCGAAAAAGTATGACGGCTGCTAATGTCACTCATGAAGGATTTGGGTTTGGGCCACAGCAGTGACATGGATCAGTTCTGCAACTGTTCCTTGAAAGCCTTACATAATTGATGTATTTTCATGGTGCTGTGGTTGGTTGATGGCACACGGGGTGATTCTGTTAAGAGCAGGCATCATTGACTCTTTTCCCTTGAAGCTGCCCAGCTTTTAGCCCTCAGAATCCCTCTACCCTTTTTTCTTGCCTCTCTGTGTCTCCCAAATGGAAAACAGGCAGGAGTTGTCATTTGTTAACGTATGGTAGAAAGAGCGAAACAGGCCAGGGGATGGCTCATCAGGAACACTCATTCAGGATGATGAATGTAGCCAGATACACATTTGTCCGTAAAACTTGCCGAGTGGATCAGCATCATTAGGCATGAGGAATAGGTGGAGCCCACTGAGAAGTGAATGCAGCAAACAGATGTTCCAGATTTTCACCAGCATCTTTCATCCAGAGTACCATCATTAATAAAGTTGAAGGTGATCCTCGTGTTTTCATCTAATAAGACCAAATAAAGTATGGTGGGGACTCAGGAAATTGCTGAATAAACTAAATATTGCCATGGCTTCTTAAACAAGGACCCATGGTACTATGTCTGTTTTTAAGTAAGTCTTGGGTACATGACAGTGTAATTGGGAGAATTGAAGAGTGTATTAGTCAGCGCATGCTTATGAAGTCCTCAAAAGAGTAGATTTCAAGAGAAAAAGCTGAGGGTTATACTATGTCAAACCTGAAAGGAAAAGTTGTGTTTTTTGGTTGTGTTTGGGGATAAGAAAATGTGCATATATCTGCAAGGCTGTACAACACTGAGAACATGCAGCTGGTTCTGTGATAGAATGGACAGCCAAGCTTGGTGTTGTACAATACTATGTCAATCTTTAGCTGGCTCGTGTGTTCTTCTGTGAGATACTGAATGGTTGCAGCTGATGTCATGGGTATGTCAGGTGACTGAGCCCCATGTTCAAGTAGCTTGGCCCTGTTGTAGAGGGCCTCCATCTTTGTCAGCCTTGTCTCATCTTATAAACAGGCCCAGACAGAGAAGCTTTACCATGACTAATGCCTCAGGTCTGTAGAATCCCAACACCTATAAATCTTAATAGAGGTTCCCAGATTCCAACGGGCGACCACATCTCTTTCCCACCCTGCCCAGCTCTATTCCACCTTTCATGCGGAGTCTCCAATTTTCTCTCCCCAAAGTAAACCCACAGTGAATTTGCCCATGCCATGATTTACCTACGAACAGGATTACATGCATATAGCTCATGCAAATCAATAAAAACATGTCAAGAATACTTAGCCTCCTGCGGTTTGCTAAATGCAATTTATCACTCAGGGAATCAGGGTAAGGGAATGGGCTAACAAATGGAGTCTGATCATTTGTGTTGGACCTGTTGTCAAATACTTGAAGAGTGCATTTTTCATTTTCTGTACAGTGAATTGCACTTGGTTGTGTGCTTGTTTCAAAGGGACTAGTAGAGTCCCTTCTTATTGCATTTTATATATTGAAACCTGCGCTTTTATGAACTGCACTATGTTGTTTACTGCAATTCCCAAATCATACATACAATAGATTGCCACACAGTAGGGTAATTAGAGAATTCTATTTTATTATACTGAAATGTGTGAAATTAAAACCATTTTATGTGTTATACCTTAGTACACCTTTGATTTTAGCATATTATTTTGTGCCAATATGTTCCCTTAAAGTAAAAACAAAAACAAAAAGGGTCATACCGTATTCTTAAAGTGCTTGACCATCCATCTTGAGCTGCATCAGTCAGCCTGCTATGAATTATATGTTGTATTTTTCATGCCAGCTTACTGAATTACATTAACTGGCTTTGAAGTAAAGGAAAATTTACTTATAAATCAACTGATCTCATGTATATTGAGTTTCTCAGTCACCGGGCAGTCATCAAAAATGCTGTGCATCATCTTAACCAAGATTGGGTGTGTGTTGGTATGATTTGCACAGATATTGACACTTTGAGAGACGTCTTGCTTTGATAAGTCCATCTATGCCTTTGGGCTGAGGCTGGTCAACATGATGCCCACTGATTCCCCAAAATTGAGCCTGCTTTAGATTCATCATTCATAAATTGGGAATCTGTCACCTTTGAAGTGCAATTACAGTGCATGCGGAGGAGGTGGATTTGGTGAATTCACTATTTCACTATTCCACGCCAAATTTCTCTTGACTATGTAGACAAGTAAAGCTTAATAGATAACCAACAGATTGACCTGCTATTTTACAAAGGCAAAGGTTGGCTCAGTGTTGACAGTAGGCCAGGTTCTTTTATATGTGGTGCTGTTAACAGCCTCTTCTGAAAATGTTTTTGCTATGTCAATGCATGTTACAAACACAGTCAGTCATTAACTGCACTTAATGAATAGCCAACTGCCTCAAAAATGTCAGCTCCAATCAAGATTCTGAACATATGCATTATGCTTCCAGTTAATCCCTGTCATCTTTTTTCTGTATCAGGACTGTTTTTGTTTTTGTATCCAAATAGCATACAAACATATCATGACTATACCATTCCTCTCATTCAGTTACATTGGCATTGTTCCAGGAAACCCTCTCTACAAACAGCTATGCACTATATTTCATTTGGTCATTAACACATTCATTCACAGGGCAATGATCACTGAATGTCTTTAGAATCACTGTGGTGTATTGCAGTGAGTGCTCCAACAACTATTCCTCTTGCCTGTTTCAAAGATAAATTAACAGCTTCTAAATAATGCAGTGAACCCTAATTCTCTTTGATTAGTGGCAAGTTAGATGATAGCGACCCATTGAAACTGGTCATCAGCATAAATAATGACTGAATGAACTGATAAAATGCAAAGTTGCCGACCATCATAAATCAAATGAAAACCACTTGGTGTGGAAGTCACTGGAATTAGAAGTCCATGCTCCTATTAATTATGTTGCCTTGCCAAGGCGACAATGTTATAAATCAGTTGTGAAAGGTACTCCAGCCGGCTGGCTTACCCAGCAAGGCCTGCTGCCTGCAAATGGCTCTGTATACCCCCCTAATTGTTTCTTAAACAAGCCACCTCTAGAGGCTGAAGCAGAGGCTGATGGACAGAGTTTATGAATAGAATTGAAATGTGGGAGAAGGTTTCACTGTGTATAGTTTGCACAGTTACATTAAAGTCCATAAGTCCGAGTCCACAACCAAGAACTCTTTTGTTTCATCATTTATTAAAAAATAACATAAAGTTCATTTTCAATTCCAACATAACATAATGTTTCTCTAATACAGCTTAAACTATTTTTTCCCCCTGAAATCCAGAGTTTCTCAATTCTTGGTACTTTTATCACGGCTATGTTCTTGCAGAATTTGGGTGTCAGAATTATGCCAGCACTCTTTAAGAGCATCCCAAAAACTGTCTAGTGATGCTTCAGTATTTTTTAAATTTGGTGTTTTTAGGTGTTTCCAAAGATGCTCAGTGAAGTTCATGTGAACTCCCCATTTGTAAAAATCTTTCATCCAATTCTTCAACAGTGACGTTTTTGGCATCGTTTGGCCTTTGCTAAACTTTTAAAATCATTTTATGATCAAACAACTGATAAAATCAAGTGGAGCAGAAAAACCTTTCCCAGTTTGCTTTGGCCAACAAGTCCTTTTTCAACTTAAAGTATTTGTAGTGGCAGTACTATTAGTAAAAGACTATATTAATTTAGTCAGTACTTGGGTTTAGCTGTTTGTCTGTTTTGGCTGTAACATAAAAAGAGTACATGTGTGTATATTTGTTATATTACTGTCATATCATATACTGTATTTCATTCAAAGTCTTACAAATTGGCGTGTTAACCTAAATTTCGGTTACATTAATTAAAACCATTTGTTAAAGATCAAAAGTTTAGACTTTATTAGTTCAAAATAATGTACTCTTAAGTATGAATCATCCAATTATAAGTAAACATTAAATTTGATTTTAATAAACGTTGCCAACAAACAGTTTTGAATCTTGTTCAGACCACTGCATGTAAAAATATCAACAGTTAGATATTCAAAGAGAATCTCAATTCCAGCAACAGATTTTATAATTCATCAGGTCAGTTCTTTCCTGTCTACATCTCTGATCTGACTTTTGCCTTATTGATGCAGTTCATTCTTTGACATCTTTACCACAGTGGTTCCCTCAACATCCAGCCAGTTCTTCAAAAGTATCAAATTTCTTGAAGTTGTAAATATGGAGCACTAATCTTTTCCAATGGAAAAAGAGGCACGTCCTCTGTAAAGGCTCCATGATCCCACCATCAATCACACATTCCTTATTAGGTTGTCTATAAATGACTGGTCTTGTTTTGCTAGGTACGCTATTAGAATAATTGCATTCCTATGCAGTTCGCTGTTCTGCTAGATTTATTTGTTTTTACAAGACAGAGCTCTTATGGGGTCAAAAAACAACCTGCGATGCAGCCAGTAAATGTCTGTGTAGATGTCTGTAATGTAATGCACCAGTGCTACAAAGGATAAGACTGTATAGTCTTTCCAGGATTACATATATTTTGCTTTAGTGTCACCAGGCTGAACTGCCGAGTGTACTTTTGCTCCCTGTGAACTTGTGAAGTTTGGAAACTGAAGAGTCTGCAGGGTAAATAATAGTGTTATTTAGTTTGAAGTAACTCTCACCAGGTGTAATGGTTCTGTAACCCCTGTGCCTCTATGGATACCCCTCTCTTAGCGTGTTTGGTTATCTGAAATAGGCTTGTAATCTCAATCATCTCATTTTCCCCTGGATTTTCCCACTCTTTTCTCTCTTTAAATCATGAGTGAATTAGTTCCTGCACTGTTGACACTGGGCAACTCTGGACCTACAATCTATTACATGGCTAGGGCAAAATAGCTCTCTCTTTTTAAATGAGGCCTGCTCTGTCAATCCATTACCCATCTCTGTTTCTCTCCCCCTCTATCTCTCTCAGCTCTCTACTCTGTGTATGTGTGCTTGTGTGTGTGTTTGTGTGCAGGAAAGTCCCCAAGAAACCATTTAGGCAGTAGAAATGGAGCGGGCCCAGGCCTCAGGTGTCCATGTCATGGTGATGAATCACATAGAACACATATTAAACCTTCCTCATGTGAGAAGGACCTGTGTTGAGCTGCACCCTTTCCCCAGCTGCCCTCTCTCCAAAAAATGAGATCCATTGACGACAAAAAAAAGAAAAAAAGAAAAAAAAAGAATTATAAATATGACCGTGTGTTCTGCACATAAAGGCCGGCCTGTCCCTGAGAAATTGATTTATTGGATTCCCTGACATTTTAGTTGTGGTCGTTATGTTATATTTATGGGGGAATTGCTGGAGCCTCTCATTATGCTCTCCTAATTTATTTTACATACTTTTATGGCCGCTTGTGCTCAGCAGGCCTTTACGGCAGCTGTTATTGAAAAAGAGAAAAAGGCAAGTACATATCGATCAAGTTTTACATGTTTATTGCCAAGATTGTGATTTATTTTACTGTGTTTTCTTGTTTGGGTCGCGCTGCTTTTCAGTCAGTTGTCAAAAGCACTGAGAAACCTGATGTAAAATATTTTCATAGCCCTTATATTTTACTCTGTGTATTAGGTTACACAATTTTTTCATGTTGTATATTTATTAATGTATTGTGTAAGCAAAAATTTGAATTTATGCTATACAAAAACTGACAATGAGATATAAATTTTACATGATATTTTAAATGCTCAGTCCACATCCATATGTAAACAAGATGGTCACCTAACCAAAAACGGCAACCCAAGATTGTTACATCAAGACAACACCTATGTCTAGGTTAGTAATTCAAATTAAAATTCCATTATACATGTGAATTTTCCCCTAGACTATATGGTCAGTTGGAGTTCCATTTGGAAGTTTGCACTATATTCGCAGTAAAAGATCTTCTACACAAAAACATGATCAGTGAGCTTTTTTTTAGTTTCAAAGATTTTTTTCTCATGTAGTTTGAAGGGCAAAATTGTTTAAGAGCAGTCCATTTTTTCTTCTTTCAGTATGACACTCTGAGATTCCTTGTTCAGATACCTTGTTCTCCATCAAGTTATGTGGCCTTGGACATGATTAAGTAATAAAAACAATTAAATTAAATTACTTAAACTTTTGATGCATTAAATAGTGTCCCAAGATCATTCCTCAGCATAAAGTATGTGTAATTAACAGCAGAGATGAAGCGGTTATGAGCTGCTTCTTATTAGATTAAAGACTAAAAAAGGGTCTTTCAGTGAAGCCCAAGAACTTGATATATGCTAATGTGGATCTGAGCATCACCTACCATGAAATTTAGTGTTTCCAGGGTATTTAACATTAAGACGTAGTTAAAATTAATTCTACGTGCAATTTCTCAAAAAGAAAGCTGACAACTAATGTCAATAAATCGTGCTCGGCCTGAAATGGGGGGATCGTAAATCTGTTGCACAGTGCCGCCCCTCAGTGTGGTAGTCAGGGGTCGAATGGGGGTGTGAAGCAGGGTATAGGAATGCGGAAGATGGATTTGTCGGCAAGGGAAGGAGAAAGGGTGATTTGAAACCCTGGACACTGATTGGTGGAGATGAGGCCTGGGTGTCCTTGTCGTGACATTCAGTCCCTGATATTTGTTTGGCTTTAAATAATACCCGAGATAGGGCCTGAGAGTGATGGCCACCGGGTCCGCTGACATTGCAGCCCATGCCAAGGTGAGTGACTTCAGGCCACTTCCTCTCTCTCTGTCTTCCCCTTCATCTCTCCATGTCTCTCTCTTTCTGTCTCTGGCCTGTCAATACGCATCCACTTGTCTGATGGGTTCTTCTGAGGAGCTTACAGCTGACATGCTGGTGTCTTTATTTCCACCAGCAATCCTTTTAGAGTTGGCCTCGGTGATCAGTCATGCCACTGACAAGCAGCTCAGGCCTCAGCACCTCAGCAACCCTCCATCGACTCCTCCTCATGACTCTATGTCATTACAAAGGGGGAGCAGAAAGAGGCTTCAGCCCACAATTTAGGTTGACTCCATTCCTCAGATATTGCAAGACATGTTATTTATCTCTATGCCCCTAAGGTTTGATGCCTTGGTAAAATTAATATACAGCAAATTAAAAGAAAAGCTATGCGGTTGACACTGTTAGAAAAAAAAAATTGATTGGGAGACAGTATGTCCTGCATTTCTGTCCACATAGGCTTGACTTGTTGTTGGGGACAATTGACTTTGGAACAGCTTTGTGAAAATCTTCCCAACCCAAGATATAATTTCCTTACTGTCTCTGAAACTTTCAACCACTTCTTGTGGCCTTCTTCAGCGAATAGAGCAAACATGTACATGGATTAAGGCTAAGACACTGAACATAACAGCAATATTATATAAAACTGTATTTTTCTCATCCATATTAGATCAAAGGTGGATTTGTCTCTTAAACCCAGTTCAGATTCATTTGATCTTTCTATCATCAGTGTCAGCACAGCTATTGACAACATTGTGTTAGGTGAAGTTGGTTGTCCAAGTATAGCACATTAACTCTGAAAGAAACACATTAATTAATATATTTATCACGCATACACTGGGAGGCTGTGTCCTTAGTCATGGGAGACATTGTTATGTTGCAGGGTGGAGTAAATGTGAGTAGTTTTCCAGCTCATAGCAGATGATGTGCTGTTGATTACGCTGGACCCCAGTAATTATGGCTGAGGGCTGGTCCTGGGTTATGGCCTCTGTGATTACAGATGCACTGTAAATGACTTATTTACAGTGTTGTTGATGCCTCTTCAGAGAAATGAGTAACTCCAAACACAAACAGGCTCTTTTACAGCTATGGTCCTCTTTAATTAGGACAACTTTGGTGACACTCACGTTTACAGCGGACCTGATGATGATAGATGATAGATTAGTTCAAAAACATACCATATGATCCTTGAGCATGGATGGCTTTACAGTGTGGAGTTTGTGTTACCATCAGCTTACATACCAGTCTTTCTTTAAGTCGGGATCTGTATTCTGCAGCTTGCTAAATAGATTTGAGAGTCATAGGGGTGGTCTTGTTTAAGACAACTGCATGGCCATGTCAACAGCAAATTGTCTATACTACAGACCCTAACAGGGCAAGGCAGGGCTATCTTGCTGTCACTCACGTGAAATTTACCCGGATAGTTTATACAGTAATCAACATCCCTGTTCCAAGGTAAATGTTTTGTTGGTGGAGATAATCACTTACAAGCAAAATCGGCTGCGACTGTATCTTTTAAATGTTGTCTCTCGAACATGTCTCAGAAAGATGTTATCTAAACTTTTAAGACCAACATTGCTTTCATAGATAACTTTACAGCCTGCACTGAGTCTAAAAACGAATTTGGTTTTCCGTATTACAGTATTTATGTGAAAGAGTAGATATGTTGATTGAGCACACTATCATTAGTATTATTATTATATTATTGTATTTGCATTATTATTATTTTCCAATCTGTCTTGTATCTTAAGATTCCTACACTAGCCTTAGGAGAAAAGCAGTTATTCCCCCATCTGAGAAGAATAAAGGTGAAAACCCATTCCTCTATCAGGCAAATAATAACAGGAATGTCATATCTTGTCTTCATAAAGGATTTTATCTGATAATGAATTACATGGCCATGTCCGGTAGTGTCATGGCAGGATTTTTCTCCCTCTGTTTCCGTCATCAGTTTGTATAACAACCATATTGGTGCTCTCACTTGTACTGGTTTTGATGAAGCTGTCACACAGATCTTTGTTATACGAAGACTGAACAAAATTGTCTGTTGTATTTTATGTTAATATAGGTGCTACATTAAATGCTTTGTGAACTTGAGTTATTCACTGCTTATATCTGTCACATAGTTAGATTGGATGCAAGGCCTAAATTCTGAACTACTAATGGCATTTAATTGTAAGTGACTTTTGCTTGGTGCATTATTAGAGAACTTATTAAAGCCTACTTAATATTTACTTCAAGAGAATTTTAATCTCTGGTGTGATTTAAAAGCTTAATGTTCCTCAAATGAATGTAGTGTAAACGCATCTTCTTTGTATAGGTGCCAAAGATCAGGTATGATGTTGGCACCGGTTTTTAAAAATGTCAAACAATGCCCAGCCCTACAGAATTCCCACATCAGCACAGTAAAGCTTCAGATGGGGAGTTTTATGGGTACAAGGCTTTCATGCTGCTTATACTCATAATCCCTGGTCCAAAACAATAGACAAACATTGTTTTTTGCTTGTGTTCCCATTTTCATACATGTCAGTATATCCCTCCATCTTCCTGTCATTACTGCTTTGTCTAAGTTGAACTCTCGTCTCTCAGAATAGTTTCATCGTTCTCCTACTGCATACAAAGACGTACAGTCACGCCAGGTGCAGTGCCTACTGCTAGTATGCCAAAAGTGCCTTACTCCCTCAGTCATCTTTGATGGGCACTCTGCCACTTATATCCACTTCTCATTCTGAATTTCTCCAGTTTTGTCTCCCTTTTCTCTTCCTCCTTCCCAGCTTTTATCTTCTTTGCTTGTCCCTTCACTTCTGCAAGCTGTATCTCTTCTCTGATAGCCACTAAGCAAATTTACAGCTTTAATTTCCCCCGAAACATGCATTGCTTCCAGGTGTGTACAACCAGCAGTGGTGCTGCGACCCGTGGATTGGGGTCAGGGGTCACTCTGATTAACAGCCCCCCTCTCTCGGGAATGACAAACGTCCCTGGCGCTGTCACCAAGAAGTATGACACTCCTTTTGTTCCCCCCTCAGGCAGCTGTGACAGGCTGGCCAATCAGAGGGCTGCAGGTTTAAATCTGCCAAAAAATTTTTTTTTTTAGACAAAACAGACGTCTCTTCTAGCAAACAAGCACAAGCCCTGCTGCTTGACTGGCTGCCCGTTCCACCACCAACAGAGATTACACTGAAGTGCTTAGTGCATATAATTACAAGTAATTGGCAAATAGTAGGCTCTGACCAAACAGAAATTGTTTCATTATGTCTAATTAACACCGACTTGATTATGGTTAATTACTAGTGTTTGATAATGGAGGAGCGAAGTTGTCAGTCTGGAGACAAGCAGGAGCCATCTGGATCATTGATAACCATATGCTGGTGCCTTGATTTGCTTTGCTGTGACCAAAGCTGTCAGGGCCACCGACAGTGGCAGGTGTCTACTGTGTATAGGTTCAGCATCTGCCCAAGGTGTAAACACAACACAACTCAAATAAACATGTCAGTGTGCATACATTCTCGTACACAAACATTAAAATGCATGAACAATCAAACACATGCCTACGCTCTTGCAAGCATGTAATTAATTGTTGTCAGATTAAAAATATTTACTTTAAAAGAATGCTCACTTTATTCCATCCCTGTTAAAAGAACAATCTCTTTATATTAATATCAGACTTTGGCTTTCTTAACAGGCCTTAAAAGCAAACTATCATTATTGATTTGGAACATACAGGTTAAATGCTACAGAATTACGCAATTAGAATTATTAGACAGTAAGGAAATTGTCAGTCCCAAACTGAAGGGCAGGTTTAAATGCCATTAGGAGCAAAACAGAGCTCCTAAGAGCCTTGGAAATTATTCGAAAACAGAAGGCTCCCCGCTGTAAGCAAAAGAAATTACCCTGCACTAAAATTATCTGTCTGTCCCTGTTAATTAGCAGCACACACAATGTGAAATTAGCTTTGACGTACTAGGAAAAGAGAAAGATAAATAGTTCCTTATCAGGAAAGAATAAAGTCAAGACTTAGCATACATAGCATTTGTCATGTTTAATTGTGGGATCAATTAAAATTTAGGGGGTAATGATGATTTATAAGTGTTTGTGTATAATTTGATATTCATGAAGTCAGCCAGACACATGCTGGTATCAGCTTGTTAATTGTTTCCTTTTTGGTGAAGGCAGGCTTTTGAATGCAATTGGCTTAAAGTTTACAAACTCACTTGGCTGAGTGATTCTGTTGCGTGGCAGCCAAGCTCCATTGTGCTGCTATAGCAATTTTGTCACTTCTTATTTTCCTGTCTTCAATATTCTTTATGAACTACTGCTGAAACTGCACAGTCCTTTGGCAAAACTCATTTTACTTTTGTTTGGGGTGGACAACCACTAATATTTCACTATCAAGTTTTCCCCTCACTGACATCATAGACTTTTTGTGCCTTTTTTGTTGCCACGTGTGCTCATTCTGTCTAATGAGCTTAACAAGCTAACAGATTGAAATGAGCTACACTGCATATTAATTATTATTTTTAAGTTTGCCACACTAGTGCTTCTACAAGTTAAAGTACAGTCATCAATTGGCATTATTGTAGGAGTTGATTCATAAACTCTTCGTCATGACAAATTACATCACAGAGTTTTTTTAATTGTACATTTTTGGCTTCAGCAGCCATATTCAGTATCTACTCAGAGCATCATATTATTCAAATGGCAGCATTGGTCAGATGAAGAGAACAGTCATTTGAGCTGTGCATAATGCAGCCAATTCATCATGCACATGTAATGTGTGCTGTTTGAGCGCACCAGACGGCAGTGATGGGAGAGCACTTTGTTGTCATGCCCCCCTTTTTCCACTGCGAGGCTAAGATGTAGGCCAAGTGGAAGAGCGCCAAATGATTCAACACAGGACAAGATTCCCATTCAAACAGCGCAGAGCTTTTCCTCCTTATTCATTTTCTTAGATTACCATCAAATTTGTGTCACCAGCAAGGCAGCGTTATTGACTCACAGCGATGCACTCCCTTTGCTTTCGTTGTTATTGGTTGACATGCTGACATTTTCATATGTGTCTTTGCTAATGCCTGCAAATTGCTCTGACCGAAGAACGTGAGAATTGAACAGATAATTTTAATAGGATTCAACTGCAGATGGTGCGATGTGCCTGCCTTACACATATAGAATACCAATTGTAACCTGTTTTCAGAAGCGACTAAAGGAGCAAACTCTAATGGCTTTTGACAACATTGTATTAGGCACAACAACTACGCATAATGTACCGAAAAATTGGATGTGAAATTGGAAACATAGCCAAGAACAAAGTAAATTTACATGGTTTGGTAGGTTTGGTGATGTCTGATATCATACTCTCTCATGCAAGCTCTATCTGGAGGGAGAAGGCAGGAACTGCAAAGGGGGGCTTAACAATGGATATCATTGGAGAGTGCTTTTAAAGTTAAGGCTGATGGATGGCTTGTCAAAAAAATAATTGCACTGGTATGGAAGTGGGCTCGTGCGAGCTTGCCAAGGAGGGGTTGGGTGGGTATGGGGGGTGTCAGAGCGGCAGAGAAGGGAGGCGCAATCAGCAGAGAGCATGATGGGAAGTGACAGTGGTCTGTCAAGAGGCAGTGGCTGCCCAGAGAAGTGTGAAGCCAGAGCTATGAGGTGGCAGGAGAGAGCATGCTGTCAGAGCAAGAAAGTGGCTTTAATACGGCGAAAAGCAAAGGAATCCGCCTGTCAGGCCTGCTCAGCCAAGCCAAGGCGAGGCAGCAACAGAGGAGATGGGGAACGGATACGGGTGAAAACAAAGGTAGAGAGAGAGAAAGAGTGAGGGAGAGACTGAAGGAGGAGGGAGGTGGAGAGCCAGGGTACGAGAAGTGAGAGCTGTGTGGCAGCAGGAGAGGCATGATGGGAAATTGTGTGGGACAGAGGAACAGGCCCAGCCGTCAATTAGAAGTTCCTGAGGAAGGCTTTTGCGAGGTGATAAAACTCATCAGCTCTCCTACTCACTTTCCAGGTGGCACTGGACTCACTCTGGGCTGCCTTTAAAAGTCTGCAGAGGTACCTCTGTGTTTAACTATAGTCAGTTTGACTATACGACATCTCCTACTGTGTCCTAGATTTCCTGTATCGCTACTTCTTCATCAACCATTTAGATCTCTCTACATCCACCTGCTACGTATGCAAACTGAGGGACATACAATAAAAAGGTGCTTTTGTAGTATCTTGAGCCCATTGATGCGCCTGGAACAAAGACAAAGGCAAGCTGAAGTGCTGGAATGTATTTAATAAAGCTTGTCTGTTCTGTCTTGACCTTGCGTGAAAGGCACTTTAATTCTGTGACCCATACGGAGAAGGTGAGAGACTCTTGTGTTGATTACTGACATGAATGTATGTTCAATGGCTTTTCACACTTGAGCTATTGCTTTTGTTTTGCAGGGCTTCAGTGATAGGGCTTCATGTTTATGTTGATATGGCATATGATTGATGCAGCATGTCAAGATTCAATGATGACAGTGTCACTTTTCTAACATTGTCTCTGTGTTACATTACGGTTTTGGCCCCGTTTTATGAACACCAATTTTCATGACATTTTCATGATGTGCTTTTATTTATACATTCACTGGGTGTTGTATTTTATAGCCACACATAATGGTTAGTAAATGCACACTGGGCAACAAAGCAGTATAAGCATGATCTAGAAACCACGTAGTAAAATCAGCTCTTCGTTTTTCCTTTGCAGAAGTGGTCCGTGGTATGTGTGTATGTGTGGTACAGCAGGAGCCATGATCTGTGTCTTCACATTCATAAGCAATTAGTCTTGCCATAATTTATTCCTCATTAAGGGCACATAATTAAAGTTCTCTGTAGCTTCTTTGAACATTAAATTACACTCTCATTTTCTACAAATATAAGCCGTGATATTTAAAGGGCCACTAACCTCTGACTCGCCAAACCAAAACACAGTTTTTCAGAGAACTTATCATTACAATTCATGATATAATGATATGTTCACTAGTGAACTTTATACTCTGTCAGGCCGATACAGTATACAGAAGAAGCAATTGATTGAGGGTCTGTGTATGGATTTAAATGAGGGCGTTAGAGGTTCATTTTATTTTGTAGAGGTTAAAAATCTTCCAAAGGGTTTGAAGTTATTACCTAAGGCATGTGACATTCATGCAATCCTTTGCTCATGTTTGGGCATAAAGGTTGAGTTTATGAGACACAGATTAAGCCAGGGCTTCTCTCTTAGATAAATGTGTCACTGCAAATATTGTTTATCAAGTAAGCTGGTCGCATTTTCTTTTATTTCTTATCCGGCCCATGAAGAAAACAGGAGAATGAGTGCTCATTTAGTTAAAGTGTTGCAAGTATAATAATATGCACTGACTCATGTTCAGTTAAATCAGTACAGCGTCAAAATCAAGCATCTGCAGATCTGCTTGTGAGAGGGTGTAAAGCCAATGAACCACTCTGAAAATCAGCCTTACCCACCTAGTCTTAAATAAGGCAGTTGTTTTTCCTGAAAAACGTCACTAACATATGGCTTTACGTCAAAAAGCATCTCCTCCTATTCAAACTGAAAGGCACCCTCTGAGGAGCTTTGACCTGGGGCCTTTGTGAAAACACATGACTTCAGCTCTACATATGTAACCATACACCTCATGTGTACAGCAAATATGAAGCTACAGCCTGGAGGTTGTTAGCTTAGCATAAAGACTGGAAACAGTTAGCCTGGCTGTGGCCATGGCTTGTCCCTACAAAAACCGAAAAAGTAAAAACGACAAGTTTTGGGGTTGGGGCGGTCATATGATGGACTATTTCTTGGTTAGTCGCAGTAAATTATCCACTGGTTGCCTGGCAACCTCACACCACTATTAAGACTCCGCTAGCTGTTTCTCCTGTTATCAATTTTTGTGCTAAGCTAAGTTAACAGGCTCCTGGCTGTAGCTTCCCAGGGTGTCAAACTATTCCTTAGTTAATTCTGACTGTTTTTACATGCATCCATACTGCAAGGTTTGGATGATTTGTCTTTCCAAAGATGCAATATAACAACTGCAACACTGTCTGTTATGCTTAGAAAAGATCATCCGTGAATGTGGACCCTACAGTTGCCTTTTAGTCTGTAGAATCAGCACACTGTCTGTTCGTAAAATACTGCGCCTTGTGAAATAGGTTTTGTTTACTTGATGACTTTTTGTCCTTAATGATGAGTATGTCAAGTTGAACGGAGCAGGAAAGCTACTTTACAAATCAAGAATGGGTAGCTGTGACTCCACAGCTTCGTATTTTGAATACCCGAAAAACAGACACTCTGTCAGCACCGATTGGAAAAAAAAGATATATAGACTACTAAATTGATGAACTGACTTAGGAGGGAGAAAGAGAAAGACGTTGAGAGAAAGAAGGCAGTATGGATAGAATGGATGGATGGATAGAGGGAGAGCCTCATTTAGTGAAGAAAAGGCTGTTTGGCCTGCCCATACAACAGAGGGAGAGTCCAAAACCATTGATCTCTTGCAGCCAATGACAGACCAGAACTCAGCAATAATCATGACAAATGAGGGGAGCCGCCACCCGTTGAGAAACTGCCGATAATCACACAGAGCCCCAAAAAAGAAACCATCAAGGTCGCAGTAGAGTGCAGTGGAACTCCGATATCTCTCAATACTCCTGAGGGAGATGTTCTGGGAAAAGAGACTGACACAGTTAGTGATATATGGAAATACCAGTAGTGATTTTTATGCATTACAAAGTGAATGACTAAAAGGTACTATGAATCTATGTAATGTGGTGTTTGAATCCTTAAAACAACACTAACACTGGAAAATAAATGAGGCTGCTGACGTGCTCCTACGAAGACATTCATGCCTGGAGTGTTCCTCTTTGTAGATTAGAACTAAACAATAATGATTAAATTGCCACAGCCAATCAATCTGGGTTCTGATAAAGTATGATTGGTAGCACATTATCTCTTTTCTTTCCCTCTGGAGGTCTCTTAGTCTCCATCACCAGCCCTCACTAGCAGGCATCCCCGCCTCCCTGGATGAAACATTTTCTAATCAGCTTTATCTCTCACATCTGAATTTATCTAATTCATGGAAAATGCCAATATATTAACCGGCTTGTATGATACACAAGGTGACCCTACTGACTTAATGACATAATACATTATCCTTAATGAAGTCAATATCTCGTCTTTTAGCTGTCTGTCTATTGGGCCGATTAATTGCGGTGTCATTAAAGTTAGCTCTCTTTTCATTTGAGCTTGGCAAGTGGCATAAAACTAATGTTCTTAGTTATCAACCACTGAAATAGGATGGAGTGTGGAGGAAATTACAGGGAGGACAAGGGGGGTTTCCTACTGCCCACATCAGTGTTTTTTCTCAGTGACACCACACACACACACACACACACACACACACACACATTTATGTTACTGAAGAACAGATGGAGTGGTAACATTTGTAGTCATCTGAATAATTTGAGTGTTTACATAATGAATGATTTTTTTTTCTTATGCAAACCTCAGGAAAAATGTTTTGTTGCAATTATTTTATGTTATTTTTCAAGTTTTTTTCTCCTTCAAAACTGAGGTATTAACAATCTACTGTACCCATTCTTACACAATAATTGCTGCCCTGAAGGTAAAGCAAATATGACAGACTACTATTAAAATATGGGAAAACTCTGAAAACACTGAGTAAGAGATTTAAGGTGTTTTTTGTCTTTTGAAAAAAATGTATATTTTATTTTTTTGTAGAGAAATCCTTCATTTGTCAGTAATGTAGTGTGTTGTGAAAGTGTATGATGCAGCAGTTTTTCATGCAGTCCACTTTGATTGACAGCCTGTGAAGTGCTTTTGGTAGAAATGGTGGCCCTGTGGGGGTGACTTTGTGTGTTTAAGGGGGAACTGGGGCCAGTGTCATGGTCTTCCCAAAACTCACACAGTAGCGAAAGAAGTAGCCAGAGGAGTCTTAGTGACTTGCACGTCTCTGCCAATGGCCAGAGGGCTAAAAATGACACCTGCTCAAAAAAACAATAGTTTTTTAATGGTTGCTGTTACTATAATACTCGCCACTGTTATTTTATTTTATTTTTTTATAGCGAGCAGCTGTCACTCAGATGCTCTAAGTATTTAAGTTAGAGATCACGACAGTTAACAGCCATAGTATTATATTCTTAGTGCATATTTGTGGAATTTAATTTTATCATATTAATTTTAGGCTCATCCTAAAGTGAGGATTTTATCTCTCGGGGCATTCATAACTGTACTATTCAGTCCATGGAAGACGTTTGACAAGGACAAAACAGTTTTCAGTGACAGAGATGAATCTCTGTTGGGACAAGACGCACCAACACCTGAGCCCCTTCTTGCGCACCCCCCCCCACCAGACTGCTCTCCCCCAGTGCTGAAACAAGCAGACAGGACGGGGGTAATTTACTATGTGTTATCTTTGTCTATAGCTGTGAAATGATATGAGGTAAATCAAGGTAGGAGTAATGAAAGACTGAGAATTCATTCCTGTGAGTACATTTTAAGTGTAGTATCCGTTATGGTGGCAGCGCCTGAAGAGGCTGGAATGAGACGGGCTGAGGGGCCATAAAGCAGCAGCGGGGCCCATGTTAATGCTGTCTATCTGGGGTTAGTAATTGGGTTGCACTGATGAGTTGCTTCGAAGACAAAGTGTAAATCCCCCACGCCTGTCGTAAATCTTACATTGTTGGAACAAGGTGCAATCCCAACAAATATTGATCCTGCCTAGGGGCCTGCTGTGTGTGTGTGTGTGTGCGTGTGTGTGTGTGTGTGTGTGTGTGTGTGTGTGTGTGTGTGTGTGTGTGTGTGTGTGTGTGTGTGTGTGTGTGTGTGTGTGTGTGTGTGTGTGTGCGTGCACGTGCTGTGTATAGTCTAACCAGTACACCCTGGTAGGCTAGTACTACAGCACAATTGCATCCTTGTCATTACCTTAGATTTGGCCCCTGTTGTTAAACTGCTGAGCTTATTTTCGAGCAAGATTGTCGCTGCCTCACCAGCTGTGTTTTTCTGTTCTTAAGTCCGTTGTATGTAGTTTTTGACATTAAGTGTTCTGGCTGAAAAGTAAATGCAGGTAACTCAGTGAACTCTGATGGATGTAGCTGTTGCATTATTTATGGATTTTGCCGCAACAACTGGATGAGTATTTTGCTTCTACATTTTCTCCATTGATTCATTTTTACAGTATGATGTATATATTATAGATGGCATTTGAAATTACACTGTTTTTGTGATACTATTGCTACTACTACTACTACTACTACATTGACTTCTGTTAATAATAACAAACCAATGTAGTGCTGAAATAATTAATCAGTCGATTTACAGAAAATAAATCCACAATATTGATAAGGAAGCACTGGTTTTTCATCAAGGAAAGTAGTTTTTGGTTCAAGCGTCTCAAGTGTGAGGAGTTGCTGCTTCTCTCAGTCATCATCACAAAGTTATTAGGGTCAACAAGATTTTTAGCTTGTAAAGGGATGTTCCCAAATAATTCCGAAGTTTATAGATGTAAATCAACCACTGTAAACTTGTAAAATAAATCTGCATAAGAAGTTCAATTATAATTGTACATGTGTAAAATAGATTTGTATTTGTAGACCAACAACCTTGGTGGGTTAAAATATATTTGATGATGCTGTAGAACATAATGGCCAACAGTTAACTTGCCATGTATGTATGCAAACCCACTTTGGTCGCGGAAGAGCCTGTTTCATCGTCCAACTTGAAAATCTACCAGACCTTTCAGGACCTGCGGCAGAGATGAAGGTAAAACAACCACCTGCCCTCTGATTGGACCCTGCTTTGTGAATGGACTTTCATTGTCCAATCAGATTCAGGTGTAAAAACAGGGTCAAAATTCATACCTGTAACTTCAGTGTCACACACACTGTGGGAACTTTGAGATTTAAAGAGTCTCACTGTTTTGTATCTGTACACAGATGCTCACAACAACACTTTTTCGCAATGTCTTTGTTTAACTTCACCACTGATATCATTTTCTCACAGATTTTATTCAGGTTTTTTTTTCTTTTTCTTTCTTTTTTTACAAATACAAATCTTTTCTACACATGCACATTTTTTTTTACATGACAAACTTTAATTTCTCATGCAGATTTATTTTACAGGTTTACAGAGATTGATTTACAACTACAAACTTTGGAATTATTTGTATTTTTGTATTTTATAGACTTAACAATTAATCATTGAATCAAAAACGAATCAACAATTTAATCAATAATGATTCATTAGATACATCCTTAAACCACTTTTAAATAACAAAATTTCAATATATGATTAGTGCTGATATATTTTTGTGGCATTATATATATACTTGATTAAATTACCTGTTGTAAGTAATGACTGTTGATATTTAGAAAACAGTAATCAGATCACATGTGCTTAGCTTCTTACATCTGACCTTTGAGGTTTTGAAATGTCATTGAGCTCTCCTTAAGCTAGGTGGTGGACTAGTCTGTGTGTGTGTGTGTGTGTGTGTGTGTGTGTGTGTGTGTGTGTGTGTGTGTGTGTGTGTGTGTGTGTGTGTGTGTGTGTGTGTGAGTGTGAGTGTGAGTGTGATCCAGGCACACAGCTTATCGTTGTACACATCCTATCTGGCTTGACAGGTCACTGTCAGGTACGCCCCCCCCCACTGATACAGGGTGCCAAACACAGAAATCTACCTGTACCAGGATGCTAATGTGATCTGATGGGAAGAGCTGTTAAAACTGTGAACCACTCACAGTAATGCAGAGAAAAGTTGATTTACACCCACTAATTTTACCAAATTTGCACAGTGACACAGCTGGAGCATCCAGAATAGCTCAATGCGAAGTTCTAAAATATAAAATAATAAAAACAATGAATGGCAGCAGGCAAGGGAAAATTGATATGCTGGTCAGCAGTGACGTGCCAATGACTTTTATTGTGAATGTGTTTGACTATCAAAAAAAAAGGTTACGTCATTTAGAATAGGAATCAGCTTGTCACCCTAACCTCACTCGCCGGTCTCTTACATTAATCACACTAATCTGCTCAAGTATGATTTCCACTGCCTCACCTCGGATCATCCACATTTTGCACAGGTCATTTGTCAACATGTGTACTGCTGTTATTTTGTTGGTTTTGTATGCTTTATATACTCAACGGCATCAGTTTACAGTCGTCAGTTCAAGACGTTACCAGCCATTCCTTACAGGGCTACAAAATTAGGGGAGAGGTAAAATGTAAGATAACTGTGAAAAAGTCCTCATTGCAATGTCCCAAAGCCCAAGGTGACGTCTTTAAATGGTTGTTTTAGCCGAAAAAAAGTCCAAAACCCACAGATATTCAGTTTAAATTATGAAACAGAGAAAAGCAGCAAAAATCCTCAGATTCAAGAAGCAAGACCCATTTATAAATGACTTGAACAATTAATCAGTTGTCAAAATATATGTAGATTAATTTTCTGTCCGTAGCAATCCATTAATCTACTAATGGTTTCAGCTCTAATATCTCATAAAAGTGATTCTAAAATAAAATAAGTTATCAACAGGAAAGTTTTAAAAGCTTAGATGTCATTATTTGTGCAAAGCTGAGCCTTACAATTATTAGGCACTACATCTATTTGCTTTTTGCTTTTTTTGCTTCAAAACTCTTGACTGTTCACATGGCTATGTTAATATAATTGCTCATGATTCAGGGGACACTTTACATAAATTTTATGCTTCTCCTCTTTCTAGAAAACAGGTGTTTGAAAGTTTCCCGTGTAGCAGAAATATGGTGTTTGTAGTTGGAGCCTTGGTGTTGTTTTGTGGTTGCTGGGTGCTGTGAGGATAACTCATAGCCCTGGCTGACTCTGTCCATCTGTAAAAGGGGGAAACCTGGACCTGTGATTGTACAAGATAAACCAGCAGCAAGGAAAGCTCCATTAATAATTCTCTTATTTGGGAACAAGGCCCTGTGCTTACAGAATGCAGGGCAGTCCATCTCTTACAGCAAGAAGGGGGGTGTAGAGGAAAAAAGAAAGAAGTATAAGGTCAGCGGGGAGAGACTCCCTCTTCCATTCGCCCCTCCTTTCCTCCACCTCTCCTCTCTTAGACTGATGGGCCCAGGTTTTCCAAGGTAGTGCATTTGTCTGTCAGGAGTCTTGGCTGGCTGGCGTGATTTAGCTGCTGTCAGTTGATGCTGGTGTCCAGAGGATGATAGCGGCTGGCTGGATGGGGGGAAATTTGTTACCTTTAGCTCTGACAGGGAGATAATTGCTGATGGTTAACAGAACAGTATGGAATCCAAAGGGTTGGACGCAGAGAGCAAAGTAATAGGATACACAGCCAACAGATTCAGCCCATATTTCTGCCTACATTCACCTAATCTAACACACACTCTGTCTCTCTCCCTTTACCCTTTCACTCTAAACTACCATTAAATATTTTTAATAGTCTAGTTTAATAGCTTAGAGCTAGAATGAAGGTTGACAATTGCGAACCAACGAAAGACAGTCTTTTGTTTTAAATGTCATCATTTTGGGCTTGATGTTTTGGAAAAGTTACATTTTACAGACATGTTTAGACTCAGTAGCAGGAGATGCTGTGAGATGATTTTTCTCTGTGTATCGTAGCTTAATCTTGTAAATTTTGTCTCTCTTGTCCTTTATAGGTCTGTGTGATTGGTTGTTGTAAAAACTGAGCTTAGTGCGCAAGTGCAAAAAAAGAAGTCACGGTCGCGTCAATAAAAGGAGGGTGAATCTGTCTGTGGGTCTGTCTGTCTTTCCTCCAGACCTCCCCGCGCTCTCATTGCAGTGGCTGGGCCCCTATGCTGCTTAGCACATCTAATTAGGACAGAACAGCAAATGTCTGGGACTCCCTCTATCCTTTAGGCCCATTCACTCCACCCTCACATGTCCGCCCTAATCTCTGTGTCTCATATCCAGGACATCCACAGAGGCGCCTCCCAGTGCTGGGATCAGGACTGCCGTCAGTCAAGCCATCCAAACTGCCAGCAGCATATCACAGAGAGAGTTAAGTAGTAGGCGGACCTGAGAGTGCAAGTGTGATAGGTTGACAGGACATGACTGACAGGTTAAACCCCTGGTTAATTGTCTTCTCCTCCTCACATTGATGTGAATTCTGCTGGGTTGTAATGCTGTGGGTGGAATTAAGCAGCTTAGTTGGGATAGCACTGTTACATTTAAGATCATTTGTTTGTTTTTTTTCTTCACAGTGCTTTGAACAGGAAAACACAGACACTTGTTAGCAACTATACTTTGCATTATTTTCAGTGTCAGCTATCTAAAACTTGTATCTATATCTCAGATCATTTTGATATTTGTTGATATAATTGTTTGTTGTATAATTGTGTTTCTCAAGCAAAACCTTGAATGGGCATTATTGGGCATACTGTATATCCTGTCTATTTTGATGGGCCACCTGCATTAATGAGCAGCACTGATGGGGTCTTAATACCTTGTCACTCCTGGGCTGACCTCAGCATCATATATTTATTTTCTCTCTGACAATGATAGTAATAGGAAATATTGATTGGCAGTGCAGTTAAGTTGTCAGCATAGTCATTTAATGTGTCAGGAGAACCAGTTAAATTGTCAAAAAATCACTTGAGGACTTTGCTCTTCTTAACGGCTTTCTATAAAAGCATCTCCCTCAGACAGGAAATGCTCCCATCTTCACTGAATTACAGTGCTCTTTATTGACTTCTTGTTCTGCATTTGTTCGAACAGGCTGTGTACCTAATATGATACTAAATGCTTCCTTTTTTTTTTTTTTAAATTGCAGACATACAAATAGCACAGAATGACAGAAAATGCAGAAGGATGACATGGGAATAGCATAGACACATTATGTGTTGTACAATAGCTAACCATAGGTTTAGATTTGATATCATCAGTAGCATAACAAAGGGTGAATACTAAAAGTAAGCTAAAGGCTAACAAGGAGTAACTCCTTTATGTATATTGTAGTTTTAAGTAGGAATTAATATTGGAATGAACAGGCAGTTATAGAATCTTAGACATAGTACTGTTTTTTTTATATACGATCTACAGTGTAAACGCCTACAGCATGCTGCAACTTGGTTTGAATTTGTTTAAAAAATACACAATAGTATACATTTTGATATGTCTGTGATTTAGGGGAGCTTTAAAGAAAATCCCTTCCTCAGATGCTATCTGTGCTGATGTAAGGCTTGTAAACATTTCCCATCAGTTTGATCTGTCTTGTTGGTGTTTCCTGGGCAGCCTTGCCTGTCAATTAGCTGTCTCTTTAATCTCCAGCCCCCAACACGGGAGGGTGTGTGATGCAATAAGTGATCTGATGGTAAAATGATCGTTGAGTGAATGGTGATAATAATTTGGGAGGGGTTGGAGATTACTATTTCATTAGGATTATGTTGGACATCATGCTGTATGTCAAACATGTAAAAATAAGGTTGTTACCGGTGTAAAGAGATAGACAACAGCAGGAATGTATTGATGTACTGTATGTATTAGATATTTTAGAACTATGTTAAAATGTGGTACTACAGTACTTTGTTACACACTGGTTCAACATTTCAGATTTAATTAGTTTATAATGTATTTGAATGATGAATACATCATACTAACCCAATTACATTTCACTTTATTGTTCCCTGATTCCAGACCCAAATTATGTTCAGTGTTACAGCTCTTTAAGCTACTATTCAGTGTACAGACTTTCCTTTTATTGCAAAATACTTATTATAATGGCTGTAGAACTGGAAAACTTACACTTAGTATTGATGGTACAGCTGTTCAATGTTTCAGAATTAATGGGGAAAGAAGTAACCTAGCTCGGATAAACACGTGTTCTGCACCAAAAAGCACCTCAGCTTTCTGGATTGTTTTTCTTTTCAACTTTTTGTTCATGGCAATTGTTGGTACTACAACTGCAAAAGAACTGCACCATTATACCAGCATACCAACATACCAGCAAAGAACCATATTAATAGGTGTATGTTTACAGCATTACTTTGAGCAAGTTCAAAGTTTTATTATTATATTATATTATTAGTATTAGTGGTGGTGGTAGTAGTAGTAGAAGTAGTAGTGGTATTTTTATTGTTATTATTATTATTATATATGCCCTCATGTCATGGCAGTGTAGTTCAAAAAGTAAAACATGGAGTAGCATTGATAATGAATCTATGTAAAATTGATGCATTCATATTGAATTACTTTGTTCAATTATCGCATTCTTTCTGCTTTAAGCTAGGGTAGCATGGAATTGAATGTCTTTTAAACATCGTTCAACAAACAAATACCATAAAAGTTACCATTCCCACTTGCTGCTTCAAAGACCAAGGAGTCTTCTTGTCTGGTGTTGGCTAAGCAGTAATAGCATGGCTGCCTAGACAGCTGACTTTCAATAGCAACAGAGTTCACTTTTCCACAGAGCTGAAGCAATGTTATTTGAAGATGTTTAGCGAGGGGCTTGATTAAATTTGCCCCTCGGTGCAGAGACAGGCTCCATTAGGCAGCGGGCAACAGGGTCTGGGGACAGACCAGTTAGAGAGATAAGAGGGGGAGCTGCCAGTGTAGTCTGGCCTAAGACCCAGAGCAGGGGTTTAGGGAATAAAGCGCCATAATAGCTGGTCCTGGGTCAGGTAGACAGCCTCCCTCTGTCCGACCCTTTTTGGTTAAGTAACTTTTGGCAGCCTGGAGCACAGTAGACTGTGGATGGAGGGAGGGATAACAAAGGTTACTATGGAAAAGGGCTAGCACACTGATTGTATCTCAAGCAAACTCTGCTTAACTGCCTCTGTGAGTTCGGCATATCTGATTGAAGTTCTATCAGTCATTGATGTGGAAATTGTTTGTGACAGTAACAAGCTGCCTAATTACTTGATTGATGGATGGGAGGAAGGCTGTTAGATTGTTAGATGGACATTTCCATGACAGTGAGACTGTGTTTTCAAAGTTAATCAGACTAAATTGACCATCAGTTCCACCCTACTTCTCTGCTATATTTATATTTTTTCTCCAAAGACCTCTATCATCAATGACAACTTGTACTGCAGTGCTCTTTGCTGTAGGAAATGGGTGATCATGACAGTTGGCTGTCTCAGTGCTTTATGTACCTTAAGTCTCTGTGTGTATCTGACTACCACAGCCCTTTTCTCCAGGCCCTTGGCCCCTGGCCTCTATCTCCTGCTCTCCCTCACAGTAATGAAGCCTGCCTTTAAGGAACCGGGCGCAGGCAGCGAGGCATCACAGATTAGGTCAGTGGAACGGCTAGCGGGCTGAGCATGATGGATGAGGGCCAGAATGAGTTTCTGCTGCGGCTGTATTGTGAAATCTTTTCATTGTCACCGACGGGCCTATGAGGGCCTGATGAATGAGGGAGCAAGTGTCAGAAACGCCTTTCCGCTGCTCCCCCCTCTACTCCTTTAATATCTCCCTAAACTGCCTAGCTGCATGCCTTCCTATCCTTCCCTTTCTGACTGTCCACACGGTCAGTCACAGCAGCATCGATAAAGTTATAGCTAAAAATAGGAAAGGTCGACCTCCGAGAAAGAGAGTGAAAGCACTAATTAAAATGGTGAAGCCAATGGAGTCATGGAAAGGCTGTCAAATTGGGGATGTGGTATACTGGTCTTGGAGTTCATAACTGTGCAAAACAAGTCTCGTTGTGCTTTTGCACTCACTTTTTTCTCTTTCCTCCCATGCGGAAGGACCTCCTGCTATCACAGAGCAAGAGCGAGAGGCAGTGAGGGGGGGGGATGTCTTTATGGGAAACGTTTGTGACCAGCATGACAGCTCCGCTTGATGGATGGGCCGCCTCCATCTGGTTGCAGTGCATGTAATAAATATCCATGCTCGTGTTTGACCTCTCTCACTTACCAGACACATCTTTCACTTTTGGGACATCCAAGGGGGACTCACAATTATGCTCTGCACTCTCCACTAGCTGGGGTGTGGGGGATAGCAGCTCTGTTTATGGGCCGCAGCCCAAGGGCAAAGAGTCAAAAAAATAGATAGCTGTAAACAATGCTTCCACCGTCAGGAGAATTCTCCAGCACTCAATAACCTTTAACACCTCCTAAACCCTCATCTCCCTGAGCTGGTTGCCCGTGCCCCAGAATGCACTGCAGCTCCACACAAACCGCCTCCATCTTTTGACCAGTGATTTAGCTCGGTGTCTAAGCTTGGGTCGAAGGATCAAATGCCAACGCCTGTGTAAAACTTGTTAAAAAAAAATAGCAGTGACAAAAGGAAAAAAAATCTGACCAAATGAAATCCAATTTTTGCCCTCTTCAATTCACTGCTGTGTTGAAAAGATTTAATCATCTATCATATGGAGACAGGTTATTGTTGAGGGCAACTGGTTATGTGTTTGAGCCTTTCTAAGATCATGCTAGCGTAGTTATGCTCCCACCATTGTTTGCTAATACCGAAAGAGGAAAAAAGCACATTTTCATTAGCCATTACTACTCCTCTTTCACTGTTCATAAACAGCAGTTGGTGTTTTTGCCCTTAACAGTGACCCTGTGCATTAGGCTGGTCAGCTCCTCAGTAATAGAAACAGATAGGCAGCCATTGGATTTTAATAAACATGGATAATAATGAGGCTGAAAAGCTGAGTGAATTGTAAAGCAGAAGGCTAATGAAGTGCCTATGTGGGCAGTGTGTGAGAAATAACCTATAACCTATTAAGGAACAGCCTAACTCCCTCTGCCCAAGTCCTTCCCCCTGATTGAATTAGTGCACTCTTTAATTACTGAGCATCAGAGATGGGAGCTCTGAATCTAATTGAACTTTTTCATGCTTGCCGCACCCCAGCCAAACAATTTGTTCTGTAAAAAAATTGAATTAACAGTCTCACTTTGTCTCCTTTTTTTTTGGCATTGATTTTTTATAACATTAGGACTGTCTCAGGAATTTCCAGGCCATAAAGAATCAAATCGCACGGCATTATTCGCAATAACGCATATGTTATAATCGCAGGGAGAACTTACTTAAAATTCAATCCACTTTGGCATCATTATCATGTATCAACATAATAAATGAGCCCTTCAGAGCATGGTAATTATAATTTGATAAATCATCAGCAGAAAATTAACTGGATGTCAAAACATTCATTGGAAAGGGTGATGAATGGTGGATGATTGTGGTGATGAATTGTGTTAATCTGCGCAGTATGAAGCCAGCGAAATGGCTAAGCAGCCCAAGATGGATGGGCCATAGAAGCTGCAAGGTCAGGACACACAACTGCAGAACGGCAGGAAGAAAAAATAGGAGGGAATGAAACAGGGAGAAAAGAAAGAAGGACTCGCTCTTTCCCTCTCTTTCTCGCTACTCAGAGCATTATCTGTCTTCTCACCACAGCAGTTCTTCATGTTGGGCTTCAGGCATTTTGGTTTTGACAGTGAAGTTAACCCTATAGCCTATTTTTTATAGATAATTTGGTAATTTTAACAATGTTGATGATGATTATAATATTGAGGAAGCTAACTATTAATGTCTTATAATCTGATCACATTGTCAAAATATATTTTGTAGCCCTTTGCATGGTGTAAACACTGCAATTTTATACTGAAATGGCCATTATAAGATCAATTGTAAGTCAATAACTTAGTTATAACTGCTTAATAATATATTTATGGAAATAACCGCCCAATAGGTTGGTGAAACTGTTATATCCACATTTGTTACCCTCTGTGTTTGTATTCCTGTCTACCTGTGGTTTAATACTGGTACATACAATAGTCTACCACACACAGTACATGTGTGTATGTCTCCAGTGTGTCCTAAATAGTTACTGTAGTCGCTTGAAATACAAGTGAAAGAAATTAAGATGGTCCCAGTAATAATGGTAATGGTTTTTGTCAGCATTAAAATGTACCTGTTCAAGTGTGCACAGAGCAAAACAAAAAATGAAAGGAATAAGAGGTTAAAATTCTCACCTGTGTTATATGCAGAAGGACTTTGTAGCCCTGAATTCAGCCTCTCAGGCTGTGCAAAGCCTCCAACGGTTTCAGGTTACGGCTGTGGTTTGGGATAGAGTCTGACAATCTGTGCAAAGAAGATGATATATGTACAGTATGTACCTTAAATGGCACTGAAGCCATCTTAATGCAAAAAGTCTTGTATGCTTTAGTTTTGTTCAGGTATTCTGGCAAGTCTCTATGTTGATGCCCATGGCATGGGAATTTTTTGTTCAGCATATGATGTAACCTTCTGATTGTCTCAGCGCCACTGCTATACCAGATGAATACGTCATAAAGAATCAGTTCATGTTGTGCATTCATTATGTATCTGAAGTAAACATGTTTAGTCCTGCTAGCAAATTTTACCTACATGCTACCTACGTAGCTGTTGTAGGCTACTGACCTTTGGCAATTATTACGTACTTGAAAATACCAATTTTACTTGCTTCATGATAGAGGGGACAATGAATGCACAGAATGAGATTTTCTCTGCAAAAGACTTTGCTTGATCACAAAACATGAATTCGTCTATTTGATGGGTGATTACTTTTTCTATCTTAGTTGTTGTTTTCTTTCTGAACAATAATGAAACACGAGCACCTCAAGATGACCAATCACACCTCTTTTCTTTATGCAGTGTTTCCATAACCGCCCATAGGCCAGATGTGTAAGTACTGTAAATGTAATTACTGTACTTCTTGGGGAGCCACAAAGCCTCCTTATGTAGCCTCTGCAAAACCCTGATGGAGATGCTAAAATTCAGCTTAAGCCAGGTGTCTGGCTTGGTTATTTGATAACATGGTTAGGATCGGAAATCCCTGTCAGTCTAAACTACTAAATATTAATAGACTGTTTAGCTCTTTTTTAACCTTTTTAGCATAACTCATTATTTCTCGTATTTCATCTACCCACTCATTTGTCCTAGTTGAATACAGGTACAGGACTTTTGCTGAGCTTTCTGTTTCTGTGTTTTGGTGTTACTTAGTGTTCCTTTTTTGTCATTGTTTTTACGAGGGTATTGCTGCTGTTTGCTGCTTTACAAATAAAACGAATGTATACTTAAAGTTCAACAAAGATATTGGCAAAGGGTTTGTGCTGCCTGCCTCAGTTATGTTGTTTTCAGTTTCGAGTTATTGCTGCTCTAATTGCTTCTGCTACTGTAGACTAACAAACAATTAACAAATCCATTCTGGAGGGGAAATGAAAATGTATTAGCAGCAGAAAGCAACAGTTCTACTTTAATTGCACGTCTCACACTGCTTTACCATTCATACCGTTCAAAGACCTTATAAAACATCAACCATGCGAATGGATGAATGCATGCTCATCTGACAGTTTACTACTAATTAACATTGAGCGAAATAGAGCCATACTAACTTTGTATTCTTGAACTATTTTACATTGTGTAATTCTACATAGCAAGACCTAATAACGTTACTGCTTACACAAGACTACCATATCATAGCATATTTCAATTAGAAGGTTGTTGAGCTTCTTTCCAGTGGTTAGAACGGAAGGGCCCTCACCAATGATAATGAAGGCTATTTCTACAAATAACAGTAATTACATGTCAGTGCTTTTGAAATGTGACAAAGCAGATAATGTTGCTTTCATTGAATTTATTATGTTGACAGGCACTTCATCCTTTCATTTATCTCCTATTCGTTATGGCCTGAGTGAACGTGTGTAAACTGACAACTACACTTAATGTTGTTATTCTCCATTTGTGGCTTTAGATATACTCTAAGGCACAATTTATTTTTTGTGTTCATGCTTACCCATGTACATGCTTGACCTCAGTAGAGAGTATGTACCTTCAGAGGTAAGTCTTGTGCTGTCGTTAAAGTGGCTTCACCACACAGAGATCAAAAGTCCTCCTTCACATCCTGTGTCATTTCTAGCTGGGAAGTATTAATCTCATACAGAGCTTCAGACACCTCTTATCTGGCTGGCAGTTTGACATGTAAGGGGATATTTCGTCTTGATTCCAGCAATGAATGCAGCACACAGGCTATCACTTGGCCAACGCTGCATATGGAAGAGGAGAAATCACACCTTTCTTTCTGTGACTTCCATTTTCATTTGTGCTCTCTCCACTCAGTCTTTTCTGTCTCTCTCTTTCTCTCTCCTGGAAATTATCACCAGCCATGTCAGGAGCCCTGTCGGATGGAGGGGGAAAAAAGTGTCACACTGCCTCTTAAGTTTCTGATTGTCTAAATGACACAGAATCTCATCATACAGCTGTCTCCCTTTCTGACACTACAATTACCCATAATTCCCTCTGTCATTCACTGTCTCAAGGTTAGTATTTTATATCTTGAACAGAGGGCGAGGACATTTACATTGGAGGCTAAAATAAAAAAGGGACTGGAGAAAAACTGTGCGTGTGTGTGTGTGTGTGTGTGTGTGTGTGTGTGTGTGTGTGTGTGTGTGTGTGTGTGTGTGTGTGTGTGTGTGTGTGTGTGTGTGTGTGTGTGTGTGTGTGTGTTTGTATCACTGTGTTTTTGAAACCCTTTCCTTATTTAAAATGGCTAATTAAAACAGGATGTGTGGTTTTTCAAATGCGTACTTTGGCTATTTAGTAAACTTGATTTTCTAAATATGAAATCCTAAATAACAGAATGGTGTCTGGTTGAACTACAGTGTTACTTAAAATACATAGTGTAAATCACCTTTCCCCATTATCTCAATGACTTTGTTAATGACAAAGCACCTTGTTTCAGCTGATGCCATTAATCATCTTCGGTCACCGAAATAATATTCCTTGATACTACCCTTCAAAAAGTGAGTGTAGTCTGTCCCTCCTGACAAAGTGTGCTCAGTGAAAATGGTCCATTATCATGCCACGTTTTACTCCATCATCTTTGATATTCCTCTATGGTCTCTGGGTTAAACAGTGCATCTTCCCATCCTTTTTACCCCATCCCTCGAGTAAAGTGTTCTTCAAAGGTATATATTTCATTGCAAGCTGACAGCCTTGACACCATAATTGACCTGAGAGCTTCCATCTTACTCTTTTGAAATTCTCCGTTGTAATGTGTGTCAACTAGATAAAATGATTTCCATCTCCACCTTTCTGTGGATTTCCAGTTGCAAAGACGGCTGACTTACTGACTGACTGACTGACTGACGTAGGCTCCATTATCATTCTGTTGGAATTTCTGTGATGGGGGGGGGGGTAAATTATGCAAATGGATCTATTGTTTGAAACAGGTGCTCACACTTAAGTCTTATACACTAGTCGAGCATGTGGGGCTTTTAGCTGTGTTAAATAGTTTGTGATAATGTTGGGATTTGATATTCTTTGTAAATAATGCTTCGCTCTCTCTGACAGACCGCCTAATCTGTCTGTCAATGTGTCATGGCTTCATGGAAACAAAATTGGTTTTAGGCTCCCATTAAATTTGCTAATGACCTCCATAATGTTCATATTATTAAACTGGAAATGATTGAGAATGGGAATGTAATGTACATTTTAACCTTTGAGTATTGTTTCTGCTTACTAGTGACAATTCTCTGTTACTCTGCAAAAGAAGAATGTGCATTGGCCTAAAAATTACATCTCAAAAATATACAGAATAAGGTGTTCTGTTATGTGCACATATGTAGTGTTTTAAATAGACTATCACAAACATTTAACTGGTGTCAAGCTCATTTAAATGTATTGTTCCTGAGAATAAACGCTAGATTGTCCCCTTTCCTGTCTCTTTATAATTGTTGCATCTGTTTCCCCTCATGATTTTTATTACTACACTGTCTGTCACATTATCATGTCACGTGAATCCACAGTCAAATCAAAATACCCTCAAATCTTTTTTTGTTCGATTAAAGGGACAAATACCTTTTTCTTCTAGTTCATTTTCTTTTATTTGTGCTACATTTTCACATGTGGCTATAAAAAGACATGCTCTGTTTTTGTATGCCATGTCACATTATTAAGTTTCACGCTTACTCCGTGAACCCGAGACATATTTTCTGCTTTCCCCCTGGCTAATTGGGAGATTGTTAGGACTGTCTCTATCCAGAGTCTGATGCCCCCAAATGTGTCAATGTGCTGCTATGCTGCTGCTAGACAACATGTCTTCTTGTCAGTTTGGGGCATGTTTTTCCGAGCAGTTTGTTATTAGATTAATTAACACTATATTGACAAACTGTGATAGGATTTCTCTTTTTAAATGTGCACAATTGGAAAGTAAGAGATAACATTTAAAGTGGTATCTCTTTTCTTGAAAAGGGTCTTTGAGGAACTTTTTATCAGAGCAGTGTACTGTGTGTTGAACAAATGTGACCCATGTGTTTATTTTGCCTTTGTCTGAGCTTACAAAGTAGAGAGGGGCTTTATCTGCCTGAGTAAAAAGGCTTCAGGGGAAGCGGCACTTTTTAGGGATAAAGCTGGGAGGCTAAAACAAGCTTTAAAGAGGGTCCAGTCCCACTCAGGTTCACTGGTAAGCCTGTTGGACATCCAGCTTTGTTCCTCTTATAGGCTCCTTATCAGTGGCCTGATGCGGTTGTCCCCTCATATGTTCCTCTTGTACCTCAGGTTGGCCAATTCGATGGCCTAAATGCTCAAATTGAGCCATTTTGTTTCACTTTGAAACAAACTAGGATCTATTATGCGTGTTTTCTTTTCATACCCCTCCCTCTTGTCTCCCTTCCACGTTGGCCTTGGTCTATGTAGTTTGTCAGTCCCCCCGCCTTTCTCTGCTCTTAAGTTCGAAGCTCTAGCCTTGTGAGGGGTCAGTGTTTCCACTCCAGCAGTGTCAACTTCAATCTGGGGCGATTTGGTGTGAAATGTGTGCCATGGTGTGGGGGCTTGCAGGTCAAAGCCCCAGTAATTGATGTTGCTTATTCATCTGCTTTTCCTTGTCTACTCTCGCTGCAGCACAGCAGCCGTTTTTGTTTGTCTAAATTGTTTGAAGATTTACTGTAGGTCTTAGGGCCCTGAGAAGCATCCCCCTGCTGCACTTTGTCTGTGTTCCTACCTAGCAGGGGGTTCAGCACTGGGGACACACAATGGTGCCTGCACAAAAGAGGCTTTTCCCAACACAAGGCCTGGAGGACATCTCCTAGCATGACACTGAGCACTGGGGGACACACAATGGCAGAGGCACAAAGGAGGCTTCTCTTAAGACAGGACTCAGAGGACATCTAGCATGACAAGCAGGGCAGCTCTCACTGTAATTAGCCATGGAGCTAGCATGATCAATGGCCTTATGAGATCAGTGAACTATTAGTAAACAGTGTTAAACAACAGAAAGGGATGGAAGAAGGTTATTGGCAGAAATTTGGTCTTGTGATGCAGCAAGCTAAATGAAAATGATGCATGATTAGTAGAAGATATGGCTCTAGATAGATAAGACAGCTACGTTTGAAACCAATCTTCCTCTCTCCGCTGAACTCTTTGGGCTTGCTGATCTCTCTTCCGCTCTGTTCCTTCTGAGGAGCGGTATCTGCTAGCTGAAGTGCAAGGTGAAATGCTGGATCTGTTTAAGCACAAAGAGGAACGTAATGATGGAGCCAGGTTTAATCTGGCCCTCTAGCATGTCAGGCGGCTGCATGGGTGGTATGTCCTCCAGGGCCTTTGAAGAGGGCTGATTTAGAGAAGAGATTTGGATCATTACACAATAAAGAACACTTCATAAGTACTGAAGTGAGTTGGAGAAATGACGGTTAATGATGTTGACAGCAATTCACCTCTGCTGAATTACAGAAAGATTTGACTCAACTTGCCTTCTTTAATGAGCCTCACTCTGTAAAGGTAATGGGCCAGCGGTAAGACAAGGAGAGAGGCTGGGAAGGGAGACAGTGGGGAGAGGGCGCGAGAGAGTGGGGGGGACTTTTTTTTTTCTTCTCTGGGAGCTGCACTGCTGCCCGTGGTTTACACTGGGCAGATAGGCTATCACGTACCTCCCTTTAAGCTGTCATGTCAGGGAACTACAGAGACAGAGAGGCCATCTTCAGTAAAGAGAGACTGCTAGTGCAACGAGGTTGTTTGATCTCCATTATTAAAGATGTGTTTTCAAGGATGTGTGCGTATGGATCACTAGATCTCACATTACAGCTTTGTTTCTATCTTTATAGAGTGTTAAAGTATAACATCTACATGCTTTTGCAATATGACAGGTGTATATTACATATAAGTAACTCTTGGAAGGTGTGTAACTTGCTTTCAGATATTGTATAGAATGGTAAATAATTGCATTATCACACTGTGAAGTTTGTCATAGTGTAAAGTCCCAATATGTGTCAATCATTTACTATGATTTTCTTCTAATTCTGTCTTCTGAATTTTTTTCTATCTGCTTGGATCAAATAAGACTATTTACACGCTTCTGGAGCAAGGACACTGATTCCAGCGTACAGCTCATTTGCTATTTCTAATCATGCATGTTTATGTGCAAGTTTGTGACAAAAAGCCTAACTGACAGCGCGACAGTTGATTTGCAGTTCTATTTTTTTCCCCACATCTGACTGTCATCCCATCAAAGTAACATATCTGTCGGTGTCTTTGAGTGTCTCACGCTGAATGATAAATATGTACATCCAAACTGGGATTCAGTGCCAATTATGCATTGACAGAGATGTCACCGGGAATGTAACATTTAAATTAAAATGATGGCATTCAGTTTCAAACTGCCTTGTGCGGTGACATGTTCTATTATCTCCTTCCGTGGTGTAAGACAAGGCAAAAACAACAACAATGAAAGAAGGAACTATCCGAAAGGTCAAATCAATAACTTCGTTGTTTCACTGCTTTTTCTTGTTGGCACATCTACATGTCAGTCATTAAGCCTATTAATAGGCTTGTTAGAGCCAAAACATACTCCTGGCTTTTATTGTCATCTTGTAAAAAACTCAACATTCTCATTACCTTACAAGCCTTCAAAGGCCCAAAAAACCTTTCAGCTTCTAACACTGTGATAGGCCGATGTTGGTATTACTAAAGTTTTATTGATTTCGTTATGATGATTTTACATGAGCAATATAATCATATCATGTTGTGCATGGAAATGCAGCAAGCTCTATATCACTTGGAAGAAAAATACCAGGCTTGATACTTTAATTGGCAGGAATACTTGTCTAATTATCACTTTTCTGCTTGTTCTCCATGCTAAGATTATGTAATTATCTTTCTGAAACATTGTGGAACGATATTCCTTTCTTGTGTGTCATTTCTGAGACGCCTATGTACCTGACACTCAGCAAGCCACTTAATAATATGCTAGAAAGGCAGCTAATTATATCATAATAATGGCTTGATGAAAGCAATAAGGCAGGCCGGTGAATCAATCATAGCACTGTGAGACTGCTCCAGTTGTATCTTTATTCCACATTATTAGAATTAAACTAAACAGGAAGTTCTTTTAATTACTAATGTGTTTATTCATTATGCCACAAGAATTTGGTGTCTTTGCATTTGTTATCATTATGCAAATCACAGCCCATACTAAGTAATATGTTTCTCTGCAGTGATATTTTCAGCAAATTGAATCCCTTAACAAGTTAATTACTTCGTGTTTACAAGCCCCCCCCCCAAGCTAGGATATCCCAATTAAAAACTACACCTGTTCTGTTTGTGGGATTTGTATTTGTTACATTTGCCATTACATGTTCTCCTGCAGAGCACAGGTTTGTCAGGGGGGAAGAACCAGCAGTTAGACCCCTTACTGGGCTACCAGATTTCATCCTGCTTCTACAAACATTCTTGGATGACTGGTGTCATCTAGTTATGGGATCCTTTGCAAAAAGGAGGCAGGAACACGGCTGACACATACATCCGCAGGACCTGGGGAGGGGGTAGATGGGTAATCTGACGGAGAGCGCGCCCGAGCACCAGCAGCGGCAGCATCAACAGCAGCCATAGACTGCTTTCGAAACTTTTTAATTAGCACTAATTACCTTTGCAGGAAAATGTTGAGGCTTGAAAGGATTTGTGTCAGCAAGTGGGAGATCAAAGACTTTGGTGCTGTGCATTTTAATCTGAACACTGAGGGGTAATAGGGAGCTGTTTGTGTGTTAGAGAGGAGGAAGGAGGGAGAGAGGGTGAGAGAAGGAAAAGAAGCATCCCAGGTGGTACTTGAGTAGTCTACTTCTAGTAATGCTGCCTACCAATCACACCGCAGGTCCCGTCACATTATAAAATTTTCCACTCATATAAAGAAATTAACTTATCTTTTTTGTTTTGTTTTGCAGATTGTTGAATCAAATCATAGCTTTCCCTCACTTTATTCATTTTCTCCTTTATCCGTGTGTATGAATTCCTCAGAGTCAGCATGTGTACACGCGTGTGATTTTTGTGCACGCCGCTTCATCAGACTGACAGGCATTTCATAGAGGTGGTTTTTAATGCATGCCTGGACATCACTGTGGCAGGGTCATCCATCAGACTTCAAGACAACATCGATCATTTGCCATGAAGAGAGGGCAGGGTAGTGATTATTTGCTATTAGGTGGATGCTGAGGCATACAAATGGCTGGCAGTTGACAGTTGAACTCACTCAAACGTAATGCGGGATGGCTCCCCCTCTCAGGGAAATGTTGACAAGCACTGAGCCTGAACACGGTAATGACGGAGTGTACAGGCAGAAAGGGACTGAGGGATTCTTCCTCACAGACCACATGTATTATTAAATGTTTTTTTTCATTTTATTTTATTGCAAGAGTACATGAGTTTATTTCCAGTTGCATATTCAGTGTACATACTATATATTTGTGCATTCGTTTATTCATGACAAACTAATTGTTTAATGTGAAAACATGTTTATTGCAATATGCCTTGGCTGATTGATCCTGTCACTGTAATTTTACAGTATTACATACACTTAAAAATGTGTGAGCCTTTGTAGCATGCATGAGAGCTTATGTGTGTGCTTATTTGTGCTGCAGTGATGTCCTCACTGGCTGAGATGCCATCAGTGAATTGATTTTCAGCTCCCGCTCGCTGAGGGAGGAGGGTGTTTGTCATGTGGATAGACAACTAATCTTTCAATACAAACATTCACAAGACGCATGGCCATACTCTGAGCACAATCAAGGCACTATGAGGAGGGAAGTGTTGTATGGGCTCTGAAGGAGCTTGGCTTCACCAGCATACCGCTTGCCCCCCCTTGTCTGATGATGCATTTCGCAGCGTACAGTTTAGTGTTGTACAAGAGAAGCAGCTGTCATTCTGTCTGGCCATGTAACAAACCTCACTTGCTGAAACTTGTAAAGAAGCATCCACCTTTGAGCAGTGATCTCTTTATTTCTTTCTTCACTGGGAAAAAGGTGACTCTCTCCTACCTTTCAATCGGGTCACTGTTGAAGCCTAGACTCCATCCCAGGCCAAACCGGGGTCAAGCAAGGCTTATGAGGTCGGACCTGACAGGAATGTCTGTCAAGTTCTTATCCCCTGGCTAGGGTTGATCCGAGGTCATTAATCAGACAGGGATTGGAGGTGCAAGGGGAAGCATGAGGCCAGGTGATGTTGACCTCAGTACAGTGGCTTTGATTTTGTCTGGCGCTGGTTCTTTGTGTGTGTGTGTGTGTGTGTGTGTGTGTGTGTGTGTGTGTGTGGGTGTGTGTGTGTGTGTGTGTGTGTGTGTGTGTGTGTGTGGGTGTGGGTGTGTGAATTGATAGGATCAGTCCCTGTCTGATTCACAGGACTCTCAGCCCCTCTGCCAGCGCTGATGACATTGAGAGAGAATATTAACCTCACACACTCAGCAGGAATATCCACAGGGGTTGTCTATAACTCAGACACTGCAGGATCCACAATGGTATTATCATTCAAACACACAGAAGCTTTCTTTAATTGCTTGACAGATGCGCCATGGTGTAGAAATTCCAACAATTTAATCTGTACTTCTTACATAATAACCTCATATAGCATGAAGTAATGAGCGGTGATATTTAACTTCTTCATCAACAGAGAACTTTGCTAATTATGTTTCACAGATTTCTTCTTGCTTGAATTTGTTTATGCTTTCTTAAAAGATTTTTTTTTTGTTTTACAAAAGACGTAACTCTAACTATAAAGTTCATTCTGACATGCCACCTCCAATTGACGGCTTTGTCAATTGCAAGTGATGCTTTTACACATAGACTATCAGGAGCAAGCATAGCGCAATATTCAAAACAGATTAAGAGTGAACCCACATAAAGAAGAGATTTGCTGGCGGCGCCAAACGTACTCTAATGATTTGCATTGCCATTAATAGTAATTTGCAGCTGCTTAGGAGGAGACATGTAATCCCCTTCCCATGTGTGAATTGACATGCGTTCAGGGTGGGCTATGTATGTCCTGGACGTGTGATCTTTAAATGACTGCCACCTGAGGCCTGGCAATACAGAGAGAGGAGTGCCACGCTGAGCAGTGACTGTCTACATGTGAGGGAGGTAGGGGGTGAGAAAAGGAAAAGCTGTGGGGGAGATAGAGATGGATAATGACAGTCTAATTCACCGTTGCCATCAGAGATGCATGTAGAGAGACGTGTATAGCCATAAACTGTAGCTGGAGGGAAGAATGTTGGAACAGACCTGATCGGCACTGTGTGGAGGTGGTAGGAGGGATGTTGGGGGCTTGAGGGGTTGCAGGGCATTAATTTGCTTTACAGATAATGTCATTTTATTCACCATGAGCTAATCCTGATAGTGTTTTGATGCTGTATTTTGGTATTTTTTGATGTTTATTTGTGTCTTTGTTGTGGGTTAGAGTGATGACATACAACTGTGTTGAACTAATGGAGACTGAGTGGTTATATTTTATCTTCAATTTTCACATTATTGTCACCAAACTGAATAACTGTTATCATACTGCACCTTTCACACTCACCATGACTTTATTAAACTACAAAGACATCAATTCTGTCAAGTCATTTAGTATTATATTTAACATTTTGAGAACTTTTTATTTTAATCAAAAGAGATAAACTTTCAAAAAGTAGCTGAACTAAATATGTGTCTTTCAAATGTGTTTTCGGTAGTTAAAGAAAACTTGACAGAGTATCGGTAAACGTAAATGTAATTTTTTGCAGTTGTATAATGATATCTAGTGTTGACTCTTAAAATAAGTTGATTTGTATTGGAAACTGATAATAGAATGTCTTCTCACTGGGAAATTACTTTGATTTGTTTGTCTGAGGCTCTCCAGCCTCCTTCCTCCCTCTCCAGCTAGCCCTCTTCCATTCACCTTTCTTATTAAGTTTATTAAAGCCCGTCCACATACTGGGTTTCCCAGGTCCAGATCCTTTCTCATTCATTACAGTACCTTATTCTGGCAGGCAATCTGAAGTGTGCTCTGAATAGTCCATTATGCACATATGAAGGCTATCATGGCCACAGTATTGGTCAATTCATCAAACATTTATCTGTTGCCCTGTGAACAGGACGTCAGTATGCCTGTCACTCTGCAGCTGTGGCCCCCCGTTTAAAATAACAGCGCATTGCCTTTCTGCATCACTGCGACCTTTGAGAGGACATCAGCCCTTTAACTATGATTGCAGCTGCGAGGGCTCTCCAGCTTTTAAAAGTGTTTGTGTGTGATCGTGTGTGTGTGTGTGTGTGTTTTAATATACAGTATATAGTCTCAGGAACTTTTCTAGTACTGCAGTGGATGCTGGAGGGATGTTGCCTCTGTGATCTCTATCACCATTTCAGCAGTAGAGAAGGCTTTGAGGTTGTTTTACATTATCGCTCTATATTGTACAGCTTAGACAATCTCCACATCTGACCTGTCATCTTCAGAATTTCTAAAAATTGCCAACTATTTAGGCAACAGATTCAAAAGCAGCAGGCGTAAGTGGGGAGACTGTGTAACACATGTAAAAGAGCCAAGGCTGCCGTTTTCATTTGTTGCCCGAGGATATCTGACATGACACTAGCGCACACCATTGGCAGGAGTGACTGACATTTCAGCCAATAATGGTCGAGAGTTTTCTTCCCTCTGTTGTCAGCAGTGGTTTATCAATCACTATGTCTGCATTAGTATTAGTGTATTGATCTGGCAGGGCTGCTCTCTGGGTCAGTGTCACCTCTCCAGTGTCCTTGTCTGCTTTCTCACATCCTCCCCTGCTTCCTGTGCTGAGTTGCTGCTCCAGCTAAATATTAGTGCATGTACTCTGTGTATTCAGTAGACAGGATCTTAGTAGATAAAAGAGGTTTCAGCATATACATGCATCTCTTACACAAGCAAAAAAAAAAAGCGCACACACTGATGCACACAGGGCTGTATGATGTATGATGGTAAACTTACACAGGCTAAGTGGTAGTCAAAGTCAGCCCATGTGAAGTATTAGCTCTGACAATGTGGCTGATCATAATTATCTTAACAAGGAGAGGATTCATCGCCTCACCTCGTTAAAGCTATCTCTCTCCATCTCTGCCCCTCTCTCTCTTGCTAGTTAGAGGTTTAAGTAGATGCCATTTGATCACACATTACCATAGAAATCAAATTTTTCTAAATACGGACAATGACGTGATGCAATATGATGTGAGAGTAAATTATTTTCTGTATCCTTTTTAATAAAAGGTCAGGTTTTGATAAAAGCTTATTCCAAAACAGATTCTACTTATTTTTTCATAGTTAATGATATACATGAACAAAAGTGACATCTGTGGAAATCACATTAGCAGATGTATGAAACATAGCAAAATGGTAGTAGTTGTAGTAGTAGCAGTAAATCTGTGACATTTTGAAGGTGGTGAATTACATAAAATAGCGTTAACATTAGAAAAACAGGAGTTTACGTATATTAACTTTAAAATATGGAGTGTGTTTTCTGTGTGTTTTTGCCTATGTTAGCAAATCTCTATAGCATTGGGACTCAAGTAAATTATACTCATTAGTTTTGTTAAAAGCAAAAGCTGCTCTCTTTTTTTTTTCTTTTAGAAGTGAAGTACTTTTACTGCAGTGCTTAAAAACTTAGTTAGTTTTCCAAGCCGCACATTAAAACAGGAAAGCTTATAAAAAGTAATGAAACCAGCTATGGAAATCTGCAGAGGGAGCACAGAAAGCTGGAGAGTATTAGAAGTTCAATCCCTGCACTGTAGTTAATGCTGGATGGGACTCAGTGGCTCTCCCCTGGCTGTGAATTTAACTGATTAAATCAGCCAGTGCACGCAGCAGTGGTGACATGAAAACAACAATTAATAAGGCTCCCTCCTGTGCCAAGCGGCTCCCTTTAACCGAGCAGCTAATAACATCACCCACAGGACTGCAGCCCATCATACACACACACACACACACACACACACACACACACACACACACACACACACACACACACACACACACACACACACACACACACACACACACACACACACATGCACTTACAGGTGGCAATAGTTAGTTAGCAAACCTCTGTTCACAACAAATAAAATAATGTTAATCCAATGTGGTACACAGTTGTTCCTAATTACACATTAACAAAGATAGAAAACAACAGTAAATTTATCATAGATTGAAAAAAAAGGAAATCTGAAATTTATATTTCTCATTGGCTCTATAGTTAAGTTAAGTATACTGTAGCATAATGGGCCTTCTTGGTTTATAAATGTGAAGCAACATGGGGGGAAAACAAGCAAACAGAGTAGGATTTCATAAAACTGGCACATCTCTCTGTTCATCCATCTTGCTAGTGCATTAATCAGACCTGATAAGAGGTTGTCAACTAGCGACTTTGCCAGCACACTGGCTAGGTGCTGTCAGCTGTTGTTGTGGGTATCAAATGTGTGTGTTTGCAAAATGTTGATGTCTTTTGAAATAAGGCAGTTCAGCCCGCCTCACTCACAATTCCACAATGAGTTGCTGAATTGTCATTTTCCACCCGAGAAGACAGTTGCAACATTTTGCTTTGTAGTTCAAAGTCGCTGCCAGTCTGTCCGCTGCGTGCATATGTGTGAGTTTCTGGATCAAGAGGTATGTGTGGGTGAAGTCCAAGCCGATCAGTCGCAAAAAGCACATAAGAAACAGAATGAACAAAGCAAGAAAACAGTTGGTCTGTCTCACTAAAGGTGTTAAATAAAATTAAATGCATGGCTACTCAGTGACCAATTAGTTGGACAAGTCAACATCTTGATAGCTCAAAGTGTATTTTGGTACACTACATCATATTCCAAGTACTCAGCATCTTCTTAACGTTTTTACTTCCTTGCTTTGCCAATATAGGGTTTACGCTGTGTGTGCTGTATGTTATACATTGCCCCCGCACTGTATACTGCTCGTTGCTATCCATTTGCAGATTGTCATGATAAAGGTATTATATTTACATAGCTCTAAGCTGGTGTGTATTATGGCAGCCATTGACACTAGGCAGATCCAGGGAAGAGCAATAGTTCATGCTGCAGCTGTTTAGACCTCATAGTGCCTTGAGTTTGTCATGTTGCAATGTGACACTGTTCATTGGAGTTTGTATTTACGTCACTTAATGTCAAGGTAATCTGTCTGCTTTGAAACCTAGAAACATATACTATACTTGTGAATTGTGAAAAAATTGAGCTTGGAGTTAAATAGTTAATATAGTCATATATATGTAATAATTCGAAATACTGTGCTTGAAAAAAAAACTGTTGTGTGAACTGTGAGAATCAGTTCTTGAAAGATACACTGTCTGCGTCAAATTCTGGCAGATGTAAATGTCAATGAAGTCACCCAGGACACTTTAACATGGCATGCTGACAGTGTGAAGGATTAGACAACACACACATTGCCTTTATGCACCTTCTATAACTTGAACTTTGCGGGGACCTAACATTACCCCTAACACCACCCTCCATCATTTTCATGCCTGTGTGAATGTGCATGTGCGTGAGAGAGACAGAGAGGGATAGAGTTGAGGTGACCCTTCACCTCTGTTTGCAATGTGTCATAAAACGGAGCGGAAAAGCAGAATTCCTTCTTTTAAAAAAAAAGAAAGAAATCCCTTTGATGTTAAAATCCCAACACTAACCCCTATTTTGGCACAGTTGCAAAAAAAAAGTTTCCCTTCCATTCCATCTGTGATTGCAAGCGTATTCCGGTTCCTCTGTGAAAATGATGGATGACAAGTTAAATTTGTGTCTGGGGAGTGAAGGTGAACTGTGACAGAGTGATTTGTCTTGGGAATGGAGGGTTAGGGTCAGGCGAAACTGGGCGCCTCAAGGCACAAGACATTGACAAATTCATCCTGCCCGCCGCATTTCTGAAGCCTTTTGTTTTGAATCCTGGCTACTCACAAGTGACCCCCATCCCTCATCCTGCCAGCCGCTGAAGGATGCCTCACCATGCCAAGGGAGCTCAGCACCACTAATTCTTGTCATTCACTTCCCTGACAGGCCCAGACCCATACTCTCCCGGCGTATGAAAGAGGGAGGCCGAAATATTTATTTCTGCACAAAACGTCTGACCAGATTTAGAGCCATAACAGTTTTCCTGTTGCCTTATCATTGCAGGTCACTGGCAGGCCTCAAAATGTTCACTGAACTGGAAGAGCTGGTCGTCGACAACAATCTGCTCGGAAATGACCTCGAGTTGCCCGGGCTACCCAAACTCCACACCCTGACACTCAATAAGAACCAAATATCCTTTCAAACAAATCACCGAGTCCCTCTTTCATTTTGATTTGCAGTCTGCTATGCAGACATAGATTACAGGCATCAGTATCAGCATCAAATCTGTTTTGCTTAAATTGCTATGTTAATACAACCTGCTTTTGGCTTTGCAGGGAGCACTATGTGTTGCAAAAGAGAGCAGAAGAACTTGGCTGTCACAGAGCTCCACGCAGGACTAGTTTTTGAACCACAGGGACCTCTAGTGGTATCAGATTTTAGAGTCAACATAACAGATGTTTTTATTTTCAAAGATAATACATTGTGTTGGATTAAAATTACATCCCCAAATAATCTAATGTAAATATATTTGCTGTTTGATAATATCAGTTATTTTAAATGGTTGGGAAAATTCATCTGATCAAGGTTTTTCAAATTTGCATCACATGCATTATGCTTAACTATACTGATTTTACATCACTGAAATAGAATTAATCAGTTATTTAATAACTACGACATGCTCAAATTTTGGCTCATTGATTATAACAGCCCCGTGTATTCTACTTCCCGCCCAACGTAAACATGTTAAAACCAGAGCTCTGCACAGCCACCGTAAATTGAAGACACTGGCACACTGCGAGGCTGTTTATGATCAGTCAAAGATGTGTGAACTTCCCCTCTAAGCTTCAGAACAGGTTTAGCAATGTGTCCTGTTTTCCTCTGGTTATGCAGATCCTACTGGGTAACGATGCCTACTCTCACATTCTCACACACGCACACACACACACACACACACACATACACACTTCCAGAGTCAACATTAAAACTGGGGCTCCTTGAAGTGTGCGTCTGGGACTGTGTGCTGAGTTTGGTTGTGAAGTGGTCGGCACATGCTAATAGGCCAATTATGTACATCCTGTCGTGGCACAGTGCCATTTTAAAGCTCGAGCACTGCATTAGTGCAGTTGTATTTTGACACTTTGGGGCTCAATTTTCCAAGTGAATGTATTAGTGATGAATGTGTCTGCTTAGGGGCTGTTTGTTTTTTCCACGTTTTGCAAAAGTTTTCCACAGCACGGCTCTGGGAAGCACGGACTGTTTGAACCACAGGGCATCCATCATTTTGTCACTGTTCTGCACCCGGCCACCTAGGAAATGAAAGAGATCGAGAGAAAGAGAGAGAGAGGGCAGCAGCCAAATTGTGTCACTGCTATATGCCAAAGCCTGCACCTTAAATTGCCCCTCTGTCTGCCCACTCTCACAAAGCCAGTGACTAGCCCCTTTGAGCACCTCTGTAAATTTGACAGTGACGTGTTTTAGTGCAGACAGGCCAGGGAGGGGCTGTGCGGGTAGTAAATGCTAATGTAATTAACAGCGCTAGGTCCTTGACATCCGCCCTTTGACACCTGACTGATATCGAGGCCCTGCTGGAACACTTGGCCGATGTAACCCCGTCACTGGAGTACCTAAGCCTGCTGGGAAATGAGGCTTGCCCCAACCAGCTGGTCAGCCTGGATAAGGATGAGGACGACTACCAGAGATACAGGTCAGTTATTACATAGATAATAAGGTACACATAAATAAGGAACAGACATTACTCTAAACTGGATGGATGGATGGATAATGTTCTGCCTGTTTACATTTCAGTCAGACAGTTTTGACACTATTCGTAGTGATAGCTTTTTGTAATTAATGGATTTGGAGATGTTCTTTTTTTTTTGGTACATCAAGAACCCTGTATTTCACAAGCAGACTGTGGATTCAACCACATCACTCTAAAAGCTTTGTGGCCAGCTGTGTAGAGGGACAACTGGCCCCTCTACACAGTTTGCAAAATGGATTTCATGTGTGACTAGTCACCACCACAAATGAGTGTTTACTACCCTGCCTTAGCAGAGCAGATGATGCATTAAACATCAAGCTAGGCCTTAAGCCATGCAATATGACCACCATTTGTCAGGGTCCTTTACATGAAATGCGATAAAAGGCGAAAAGCACACTCTCTTTTGTCTGTTTTAGCCCTAAGTGCTTGTTTCTGACTCTGTGTTGCCTATTAATCATTTACCAACCTTGCCTTTCTTGAATAATCTTTTTCTGCCCCCCAACCCCCACCCCAACTACCCCAACCACACACACACACACACACACACACACACACACACACACACACACACACACACACACACACACACACACACACGTTAACACACATCCTTCTCACTTTCCCTGCCTTTCTCCCTTTCTTCCCTTCTCCCCCTTTCCCCTCTCCTCACATGCTTATCTTACTGGTGAGGAGAGCTGTTCTATTTTGACTGACAGCGTCTACAGTCCTGTAATGTAATATTCATAATGTGTCACATAGTAAAACATCAATTTGAGCATGATGCAGATTTCATGTCTGACAAGGTTAGGCTGTATGCAGGTCATGACAGCACTGGCCTTGGGCAATAAATATCCAGCCCATTGCCTCGGGAACTCTTGGTCTCTCAAGTGAAATACCCCTGTGCGTTGCATCGGTGCCCCAATTAGTGCAATGACATAGAAACATAGTATTCATTCACACAGTATTGTGTAGTCTGCGGGGAGGTTAAATGTTGTCCTGTTCTTAGCCGACCATGCATACACTCAGTGGCCATTTGTGGTACTACAAAAACAAAAGAGTCCCAGGCTGTAATATTATATGTTTACAGTGGTTACTGATTATGAGGCATTGTGCTTGTAGGACACTGTCTTCTCAGGGATTTGTCTGTTTGAGAAACCCAAAAATGCTGTGTCAATGGTTATAACTCAACCTCTGTCTTTTCTCTCTGCCTTTGTGATGTATAAAGATTAAGATCTTTTTATGTGACATATTAACTTCTTATCCTGAGGAAAATTATCAGTTCGTTCAATCTCCTTTTGTGTCAGATCAAAGAGCTTGTGCCTGAGGTGCCTCAGCCACCAGTTGTACTTTTTGTTCACTCAACCTTTCTTCTAAATGCCATAAATGCAGCCGCATTGTAATTACCCTCAGTATCTATAAATATTCATTTTTAAAGTTTTTCATGTTGTCTTCCATAGCTGTTTTACTAAGTCTAATGATTGTTTTGTAACACTTTATTTCATCGGTCCCATTGTTTCCTAATATCTTCTTAGAAAGGAATGGATGTGTAACTGTAATCTCTTAGGAAGGTTCCTGGAAAAGACTACGTAGTTTGGTACTAATTACAAGCAAAATGGAAATGGTGTTCAATTGATATAACATCAAATAATTCCAGTTAACTATTAGTGTAACCTTCTTTTACCAGTGTAGTCACCTTTTACTCAGTACGGAGCAGGTCAGCTGAACAAAAATGTAAACTTTCCAACAAGTAAATGAATAATTACTTGGGTTTAATTAATTTCTGTCAGTTTTTTTCAGTCATAAAAATTCCTCTGTAAATCGACAATCACTTATATACTCTACCCAGCTATGTAACTACTATATAATATCTTTTTGTTGCGGTAAAATTACACCGATTACATAGATCTTTCTAAAAAACAACAACCAATTCCAAGGGCAGCAAAAATCATATTGATGTCAACACATTTGGTATTGCTTAAAAAAAAAAAAAAAAAAAAAAGGAGGGGGGGTATGAGTCTTTCTTTTCCCCAGTCATTTCTAGCCTCCCCCCCCCGCTCTCTTATCCTCCCTCTATGGTTGGGTTGAATCATTAATATCCCTACTGGCTGACAGAGCCTTGTCATCTGTTCTGACCCTGTGATGGTAGGTTACCTACGGAGAATAACCTCTCTGCATGTGTCCCAAGGGCATCTTCACATTTCATCATGGAAATCCCCTGAACAAAGTCCTTTTACAAGGAGGCAGGCACAGGATTGGAATGGTGCCTCTTGTATTTGAGTGCTGGTGCTCTCATCGGAAAATGAGCTCTTATTTGTTGCGAGGAGCAGGTCATTTCACCATATAATAATGTTCCTATAAGAAGTCATTTAGGCCTAAGTGATTTATTAGGTGTTTTAATTATTTGTTTTCTTTTTGCTGTTAAGCAGTTTTCTTCTTTTATGCTTCTTTCAAATCCTATCAGATGTTTTTCTTCCATAATTTTCCACAGAGATATTTACTGTTCCATATCAGTCTAAATGTGATCCATGCATCCCCTCCTTATAATCCTCAGGTGTTGAAAACTTGACACAGGCTTTGCCATCTCCCCTCATCGCCATTGCCATCATCAATTTGTCACGGCTCTTTGCGCACAGGTCTTGTCTGTGCGCATATCCCCTGTCCTTTCTCACCCTCCACTTAGGTGCTGCATGCATGTCCTTTTTGGCTTCCAGCTCAGCCCTGACATACTTCCTCTATCCCTGCCTGCCCGTGAAAGGATCTGTTGTCATCTATGTATTCCAACCATTATCTTTTGACGTTTCTCTCCCTCCCAATGAAAGACAGAGTGTGTCTGAAAGCTTAGAGAGATATCTGTGATGCTGCCAGAATGACAGCTCTGGCAGACGGGTTGTATCTCCTTTCGTGCTATTTATATTTCGTACTTATTCTCATCAGCTTTGAAGGTTATTAAATACAAGAAAATATCACCATTAAATCTGCATCACCATTAAATCTCCCTAAACACGGCTTCTTTTCAAGTTTTGTTGACGCGTGCATTTACATATTAGTATTGTTTGATTAGTACGTCACAGTTTACACATTTCCTTAGATTCTCTGTTTGTCTCTGTCAAGAAACTGGCCTTCAAGGGGACCTCTTAAGGCAGCAGTATGGTAGAGTTGAAGCTGAATTGTTATTTTCCCGCAGGTACTTTGTTCTGCACAAGTTGCCCCAGCTGAAGTTCCTGGACACAAGGAAAGTAACAAAAAAAGAAGTAATGGAGGCACAGGCAAGAGGAGCGTTCATGAAAGTGGTCAAACCAAAGCCAGAAGCTGTAAGTTAAGCTCGGTTTGTTTTTTGTTGTTGTTTGTTTTGTTTTTTTCTTGCACTGTTTTAAGTTGTAGTCCCTCTGAGGTCTTGAGTGGATTTGTCACATTCATCCCTTTCCTCTCTTTTCTATTCTTTTCCTCTATCCTTCCTTTCTTCCTATGCAAGCTTGACTGTCAGTGTCCCTTTACAGAGGTCCTGCTACCGTTGCCCTTTGAAAAGAGTCTCTCTTCACTATCACTTAAAGTGTACGTGTTTGTTGTATGCGAGTGCATATGTGTAAATGTGTGTGACCACGGCCTGACCTGATTCCGTATGCATGAGCCCAGATCAAAGACGACGGGCGGCTGTCCAGTCGCGGTTGTGTTACCAAGTGTGACATGGCTGGCGATTGGAGTGACAGCTCACGTACATGCCGCTCACAATCGCTTAATTATCCTGAGCTCATGCACTTATTCCCCCCTCTCTTGTTTTGGGCCGCACAGACTAATTAAGAGTCCGAGAGGTTTATAGATATACCCACTTCACCCCTTTTCTCACCCCCTTTTTCCCCATTTTTTAGTACCCCTCTGATAATGCAATATAAATGAATGGCTTAAGCCTAGGTTTGATTTCATGTAATTGTAAGGTCATGAAATATTTACTGTTTGGATTAGCAAAGCTTTGTCATTTCAAAGTCTCTGGGGCTCTGACAGTGAGCCTGGGAGGTAAAAATGGATCCAGAGTAGCAAGAGCGAAGGTATCCGGTGACAAATCGGAAGCATGTGAGGCAATGTCAGGTTTAAAAGTGCAAGGAAAAAAAAGTTTATTGTTTGAGACAATCAGCTTAGATAGTGTACTCTTTTAGTGTCAGTTCATGCTATGCTTTGTTCTTGATTCTTCATGTAAGTGGCAAGCGAGAAAGCAAAACATTGAAATAATTTAACCTCAGTCTGGCATGTTTGGTAGATGGAAAAAAGTGGAATGAAAACACTGTTCATCCACTTTATATAAAAAGAAACTAAGGACCTCTACAATGCTTTTTGGCAGGGTAAAGTCACTTTATAAGATTTTATTTACATAGCTTGTCAGTGAAAAAGAAATGTTTGCCTGTGTCGCCAAAGCCTTAGATGAAAGGAGAGATAATCACTGATTCTAGCTGACATGATGTGTGTGTCTTTGTGTCTTTGTGTCTTTGAACCTGCTGTATATGATTATTTATTCCCTATGCAAAGTAAAAGGTTACAGCTTTGATGAAAATGCGTCTACCTCCCATTGCACACAGTATTTTGTTCGCCTGAACATGCTGTCCTATCCATGGTTCCTTATTAGCAGCGTTTGAGTGCGTCTACACAATGAAGAGAATTTTTGCCCGGACATATCCCGTGTCTGGGCCCTGCAATGTCACAGCACAGCAGCATTTCCATAACATTTGTTTTGAGTTAGATGAAACGTGATGTGTCAACTATCACAGACTTGATGAGCCATGAGTACTTCCGGCCCTAATTGTCCACATCATCAGAGTGATTGTTAGCTGACCAATAGTGTGGGCCACCAATTAGCGAAACACCAGCAACAGAACAGGAAAGCAGGGAGAGATGATGGCATAATTGGATATTTGTGTTTGCTATTATGTCTGGTACAGCAGGGTGTTGCTCATAACAGTGGCTCATGGTACAGTGTCTGCCATTTGTTTCATTACAAAGGATGGTAATTAGCTGTCTCGCTGTCGCTTGTGCTACCATTTGAGTCTCAATTAGCGCAAGTATCTGGGGAGGGGAATACAGGACCACATATGTGATGTAAAAGATTTATTTATGAAATAATTTGACTTTGGGTGTGTCTTTTAAATTTTTTTGCTCTGCATACAGTTATTTTTTCCCACAAGATCTTCAATGACAAATCTCCTTCCTACTGTTTACAGTAGATAAATTGAAACCATAGTAACAGAAGCAACTGCAGCAGGGTTACAGTGAGACATTCCCACTCGTGACAGCATAAATCTGAAGAAAAGGCTCCTCTATCGGATCATTCCCATTGCATGATGTATGTATTGGAATAGTTCATGGGTGCACTATGAAAGAGACATTTCTGAACTTTTGAGACCTCTCTTGAGTCATAACGGAGTGGATTGTGACCACAGTTTAAACTCCTTTTCAATCATGCCATTATGGCATGGCACTGAGCGACGCCACATGGTTCTGATAAAGCAGTTATGGTCTTTAGCACAATCTGAACACCATAACTTTTCATACATTCCCAATATTTTCCATGTTGCCTAAATCACAACCAGACACTCAATGGCCGTTTGCAGGGAAAGGGAAAACACACACACAAACACATAAAAGCCTGTGGTGAGATCTGCGAGTGCAAAATTAAGAAAAAGTTGCAGCCTTTAGAAAAATGTATATCGTCATGTCATAGAGTCAAACCTTCACTGCAAAGACAAATATTCTGACAAAGAAGAAGACAAAGGATTGTGCTCAAATAAAATAGGTGTGTTCAAATACTGAAAACAATTTTGTCGCTTCTTTAGTTGTTACTGTTTGCCTTTATGCGCTAGTAGGCATGACACTAAGTGGGTGACAATGAGCTGTCTCTGACTTGTCTGTATAGTTTGGTGTTTGCCTCAAGCAGTGAGGGGGTAATTTTCTGTTTTAGGTTTTTGTTATATTGCATTTCTGAGTGGAAAGGACATGTAGTTAGACAGAAACAGAGGCAAAATTACAAAGACAAAAGGCAAGACAGAGAAAAAAATTATAAATATCTTAAGTAAACAAAAAAAACACATAGGGTACTTTTGATGTTTTTCCCCAAAACCACAACACTAAGAAGAATCAGAGTGGAAAAGCCTTGAGCTGTATTTTGGGAAATTGGGACTGTTGGAATGCTATAATGTGATAATTCTCTTTAAGGACTTAGAGGTCATGGAATGAAATGGCGTTAAACCACGTAGAGCCATTTGGACTGTTTTGGGCTGCTTTCGGAAAATACATGTGGTACATCTTGGCTCGGTTCCTCCACCTCCATCCACTCTGCCACGGAGCCCATATTATGCTGTCGAACCCTTGGGTTAAACTGGCCATGTCTGTCAAAACACTGTGACAGCACATTCTGTTTTCAGATCCGAAGCACTGCTAAAAAAAAAAAAAAGTCCGTAGCAAATTTAACCATTAGAATAACATTTACTCCTTGCCACATGTTTAAGAGTGTTGCACAGTGAATGAAGTAACTCCATGGTCCACCTCACTAAGCACAGCTTGGTAGCTACGTCAGCGGGTATAAATGCTCCTCGGATGTCACTTAGATTTTGCCTGGACGAGGTATTTGACTTGATTTTCTAGCATGAACACAGGTTTTTTTTCCCCATATCCTTCTGCATATAATGTAAAGCAGACTGCATTGCGGGGTGGCTTGAGCCAACTCCTGGGTCCCATGAGTCTCTGCACACAGGGTAACAGTTCTTCAAGGGAATTGACAGTGACAGAGCCAGGAAAGTCCTCAAGTGGATCTTTTCAGTTCTGTTTTTTCTTCCCCAGACACTAACCTGTTTTACTCTGCAGCAGACAGCGGTTCATTTTAAGTTTGCACTGAAGGGAGCAGTCCAAATTTAAGATAGACTGCATGGTTTTAGACCCATGATTGTGCATTATGTGACGCATGATTGTGGCTTTTTTTTTTTTTTTTTTTTTGCAGTGCAACTCTGGAAAAAGAGGAGGCATTTTGCTATAGGTTGGTGGTTGTGCTTCCTTTTCAAGTCTCAAATGTACCCTGTAAAGTATGTTGCCACGTTCATCTCTGTGCTAGAGAGTCATGAGTTCCCCGAAGCTCTCAAACATAACAAACAGCATGCAATATAGCGCTTTGTGAATGTGCCTTCAGTGGGTTAGCTGAATCATTTTACTGAACAAATGTGTCCTCAGAGAAAACTCAAGAGTATGGTTCACAACAGGGGAAGGAAATATAACCCAACAGATTGATGTGGAAGCAAGTTTATTACCACTCTTCGCTCTCTGCTAGATTCTGTATTTGCACCAGCTATTGTACATACAGAACCCTGATTTGTCACCTGTCTTCATGACACATTCCTGAATCAATATGTACGTATACAGTGGGTCGACTAAGGACAGCACTGTGGATTGAGTAGGCGTTGTGGGCAAAATGTAAGCACACTTAGTGCCTGTCTGCTTTATGTTCAGACAAATAAACTCACTGATAGACTGTGATGTGCTTGCTTTCAAATTATGTTATTTCCCTCATCTTACATAATGTCTTGTTATCTGTTAATGACAACAGTCGAGGCACTGCTGTTCTCTGTCTTTTAATGGCATCATGTCCTAAATGTTAAAACAGAAAACAGCTGCTTATAATTGTTAAGATGTGTTTAGTCAGTATGATAGATGAAATACACTTTGTGTTTGTGTCAGGGAGCAACATCCAGGGAGCAACGTGATCATTCCTTCAGGTATGTGTATTTGTCCGTCAGCATCTGTGAGTGGTGTATGCCTCCATGTTTGTATTTCTCTGCAAATGACTGCTGAAGTATGAGCCTGTCCAGTGTTTAGACCAGCGCAACAGGCCGCGCTCTGAGCGCTCTGGCATCTTAAACTGAGAGGTCACACAGGGGTTATAAGCTGGGAAAACAACAGCAATTAGAGGGAGTGACTCACACTGTCCACATAAATCATCCAGGCCCTACATATCATAAACAGACTATAAAACTTTTAAGCACAATTAATTGTAAGTAATAGTGCCAAGTTTGATTTATTGCCTCTTTCAAAGGCTGGAGACACAGGGTGCGTGACCTGAGTGTCGCGTCATTCTCGCAAGCAAAAATGATAGATGTATTATTCATTTTTGGCTTAACACAGAGCATAAAGACAAACATGTGTTTTTGTAAGGGCTTTTATGAGGCGCTGAAGTGGCCCTGTTGCATTAACTGATTTTCTTCTCCTTCTGCTGGCATCCAGTACAGAGAAGGAGAGCCTCTGTGGTGAAGCATTTGTTGTTTCGATGTCTCTCGTGTTTAGCGGTAGAGTTTGAGGCCTGTCAGAAAACAGGCCAAGGCTGGCCAGCAATAATGAGATGTCTCCCTCTCCCATTTTGACATAAAGTTTTCATAAACCTTGACAAATCATGCGATCATTCACCTAACTAAGTACGTTTTTATTAGTGTAATAATACCGGGATTGGCAAGCTACAAAGCTTTTGCTTGTTACACATACTGTTCCGAATAGATCCTTTATATGCCTTTGAGAAGGGCCAAGTTTTTACAGTAATTTCAGTGTTCAACGTTCCATTTAGACACAGAAAACTACAGGGAAATAACACACTTCATAACACACTTAGAATTTTTTAGACATATGTAAAGTAAATCCTGCACACACAGCCCTAAATCTCAAAGTCATTATGTTCTTATATAAAACTGAGCCTTCTTTCATTGTATGCCAAGGGGTTGCAAAACTCCACAGTCCCTGCACTGTAGCAACAATATTATAACCACTAAGGCATCCCTTCAATTGCACTTCTTATCAAATGATGCTTTTAGCTATTACATAGTGCAGTGTCCCAGTGCGTTGGCCTATCTGTCCAATCAGAGCTAATCCTCCCTGTTGGTCTCTTTGGTGACAGGAAGATACTGCTACCCTAATGAGAGACAGCTGGCTTTGTATTTTCTGTGCTCTGAAAAAAAAAATCCATCTCTCTTTCTTCTACCTCCTACCCCACCGGGTGTTTACCCAGAATTGTGGCAAACTTTAAATCTCTCAAAGAGATCAGTTATTTCTTGGCCTGTCTCTTTTAGTTGATGTTGAGAGTACACATTAATCACTGTTATAGCACTCGCATTTATAGTTTACTTTGAAGTTGATTGTCATGTGCATCAACTCTAGGCAGCTTTGCTTTAATTCACATTCAGATTTTTATCAGATAATTCAAGTAAAGTTGTTGTTTATGACATGCAGATTTTGATATGCTATTAAAAAAAGTTAATGAATGTTAGAGCTTCAAATCTGTGCCAGATGAGGTGGATACAAAAGTGACACATTTGGTTATGATTCACCATATGGACCAAAAGTTTTAATTAATTTGTGGAACTGTAACTGCTTTTCTCCTTAAATATGCACAAACATTTTGGCATTGGACTTTTCTCTCCCACAGTGTGCTGGATCATTTGAGCTTTAATCCATTATGCCGGTTGTGTCTGTTCTTCAGTACAGTTTTAATGGAGATGGAGACTTCTTTCAGCAGCAGCGACTTTCCGAGCATGCAACAGAGGACAGAGCCAGAGCTGAAAGTCCCTCCACTGAAGTTTGTGCTTACATAGGCCTAATTTGTGGTTTTTTAGAGCTTGTCAGACATGTCAAGCGCAGGCTAGAAAAAAGTATATTGTTTCCAGCCACTTGGATTCCTTTCCCCCTGACATCTGCCACTCTGCCGAGATGATAAATTCTTGCCTCATTAAGCGTGGGTGTGGGATTACAGGCTGACAACACATTAATCACTGGGCTGGGTGGCAGCAGCCCCGCACCAGCTACAGGCATTGTTAACCAAACTTTTCTAATGTGTCACTCTCCTCCCTGACAGCCCATAATCAATCATCCTGATTGGCAGGGCTGATAGATTACACTATTTATACTTTGTGTAATGAAAGCTAGCGTTTCCACCTACTGTCATTGTCGAGACGATGATAGGCCACACCGTCCGGCTGAATGAGAACACATACAAAAAGAAACAGGGAGAAAACAAAGGGTAGGCAGACGTCGACGCTGCATTGTGAACTTTAAAACAGACACTGTCGAGCTTAGTGTTGTTAGCGGGGGGGGGGGTTATTCTACAAGTCTGTATTGTTTGTCCTGCACGGTATAGCTTAAAGGCAGTCTTCACATCATCACTGAGCTATTGTCATCTTTGTTGCTATCAGTGGTAGGCCGTGCTCTCACAGGTAAAACTATGCTTTGTCTGAGGTGGGATTCAGTTTCTCCGTTGGTGAGGTGAGGTTTTGTTGTCAAAGCCTCGTTTCTGACAGGAAGCGAATGATTTACATATGTATAACAACCAAATGACAGGACACCATTTACTGTACTTGTGTGTGTGTGTGTGTGTGTGTACTTGTCAATTTGCAGAGGTCGGTAGGATAATGGATTTCACTGTTTACTTACTAAGAGCTTTAGAACTATGTTACATTGCTTTACAAGCCCCCTGGCAGTAATTCTTTGCATGGGAACTTGTGGATGAAATGACACACTGCTGGTAGCACTCAAACATAATAAGGTTATGTTTCTTTTTTGTTCATTTTCAGCAGTACGTCTTTGTCTGGAATTAGAGATGTCCTCGGCACACCGAGAGAGGATATTGAATATGAGCTCTTAGTTGAGAGCCTGCCAAGCATTTGGAGAAAAGAAGAAAAAAAAAGAAAAGAGGGGAAAAAAAACAGTTCGTCATGTTTTTGACAGGCAGTAAATCTGAGAGTTTCCTTATGAGACAGTGTGCTGTCAAGAAATTAGTTAACTAGACCATATTATGGAGAGCCAGGTAATTTACCCTCAGAGATGCAATCGCAAATAACTAGCATGAGGCCGCATCCCTGACCTGACATTGCTTTGTGTATAATGCAAAATCTAGTGACATGCTCAATAGGTTCTGTCAGCTGCAGGATTGAATTCCCTGCCTACTGCGTCTCAGTTTGGAGCATGCTGGTCAATTATTTCTGAGGCTGTCAGTGCGTAGGGAGACACTGTTATTTAGTATGTGTTAACTTGGCATCATTAAGACACTCGCCTGACAGAGAATAGCACACCTGAATGTTATTTATTTTGATTCCCCGACAGGGGTAACCTTCAAACACGTTGACCTCTCCCTATTTTGCGTTTTGTGAAATCCCATTTGGTCCATTAGAAACAGGAGCTGTCGAGACAGTAGGGAATCAAATGACCGAGAGTCGTCTAATCTAGCACAGTGATGCCGAGAGAAGCCTCCATTTGTTTGGACAGATTGCTCTGATCACATGGTGGCAGTTCAGTGTCTATCCATGCTCACAGAGTAGACATTGCTTTCCAAACAATATCTTTAAAACAAATATAGAAATGTCATATTATCATAGTTCTGTTTTTGCACACAAGCACAGTATTGAACACTCAGAAATGGATGCAGTGGTTTTATGTTGCATGTTCCTTTTTAAGAGGTCCTTAAACAGAAACACTGGCAATGAAATATTTTATCTTTGGGCTGTGTAAACAGACAGATCCATTGCATGTACACGTTATGATTCAGTACTCACACCTGAATTTAAGAGATAATGGATATTTAAAAGTTTTAAATGGCAGGGATAGCCTGAGCTCCACAGCTAGGACAGAACAGAAACTTATGCAGAAGTGTTATAATCTTTTTCCTAAAATCTTAATTATGTCTTTTGTGTTAGTTTAGCAAGAGAAACAGTCAGGTTTGGACATAACAAGTTTAAAATTTGAACTCTGTGGGAAACCGATAGTTACCATTCTACACCACTTCTCCTCATCTTCCAACACCTCCACCTCCACCACCAACCAGCTCTGGTGATGAATGGGAAACCTGATCGAGTAAAGCCTAAGCATCACCTCTGTACAGCAGGATGACATGATTACGAGGTGACAGCTTCTGTAACAACATCTCTGCATTTATCTTTTTCTGCTCTCTCTCTCTCCTTCACTCTCGGTGTCTCTCCCCCTCACTCGCTCAGTTTTTCTCTCCCTGTCTGTCTGTCTCTCTCCTCTCAACAAGTCAGACTACTCTATAATTAATGTCCCTGAGGGCTATCCGCAGGTCAGACAAGGGGGGTGCTGTTGAGACAGGTAGTCTTGACACCTCCAGCTTTGTAGCTTATGCATGCGGATGAGTAGGCGGCCGAGGCGGCCAATGATGAGGGCTAGAGCATGTTTAGGTTGGAGGCTGTGACGGGAGGAATACTGTAGGTTGAAGGAAGCCAGGCCACGCTGTGCGACCTTTCCACCTGAGAGACAAAAAGGATGGTTTTTCACTGGATTAACCAGTCAAATCTGGTGCATTAAGGGCTTAGCCTGTCAGAAGCCTCACATCTGAGTGACAGAGAGGGAACATACAGTTTCAATAATGTCAGCACCACACGCATTTAGCCGAAGGAAGGCACTTAATGTTATGAGACAAATTGTTCCGGGAAGTTTGATAGTGAGTAGGTATTTGTCTTATAGAGCCCTGAACTTGTGAAAAGGCGAATAAAGACATGGCTTTTTTGCATCTGGACCAAAATGTTCAATTAGTGAAAAGGTTGCATAATAGTCTCAATCATGTGAATTCAGTCTCACTCTTTGTGGTGTGCTGCCTCTCACATTGCTTTTTGAAAGATTTCAGACAATGTTTAGTTGTTCTGTTCATTTATAAGTTTGAAGTGTACCCTCACACCATGTACCTCTCACATGCATCGTTCCAAAATCCACACACTCTCTCCCACTCTGCATTTCACAAACACAGCTGCTGCCTTTTTCCAACAATTGCACTCTGAATAGCTACTCATCCCTGTGTTTTCTACTGGTGGAGATGCATTTTCTTTTCTTCCGCCCCCCCCCTCAACTTTTGAATAGAGGGAGAAAAAATGATGAGAGAGGCAGGGCGATGGGAGAATTGGACAGTGGTAGAGAGGAAAATAAGTTGAGAAGGAGGAGGAGAATGTGACATTGTTGTTTAGCAGTGGAAATATGTGAAAGAGTGAGGGCTGCCCAGGGTGCACTAGAGGTCATTGCAGGGGCGGAGGGGTCAAGTGACACTCAAACGGCATTCTTCTGACATTCATGCTGGAGAGGGCTGTGAAGGATTGGCACTGGACTACAGGGTACAACTGGGCAGTGAAGTGGGCAAAGATCCTGAATGCCACAATGTTTCAGTGTCACCAACATGGAAAGAATTTATGAATTTATTTATTTGTTGTTCTGATGATAGCGTAGTGAAGGTGCACGCTTCCCTCCTCTGAAATGTGATTAAAGTACAATATCTGAATCCTTCACATGCTAAACCAAAGAGTATTAAGCTCATAATTTTTTTTATCAGCCTGGCATTTTGTTTTTTAATTTGTCAGTGTCAAATCATTTGCATCTTTCATTGGTTATCAAAGGCATTATGACCTCTGAGAGTTTCATTCAGTTTCTATTTGCAGTTGGTGTTCAGCCACAAGCTGACAGATTCATAACGCCTCTTCCCAGAATAGGTCTGACTTCTATGCACTGTACCATACTTAAGAAATTGAATCAGAGCCAGTGAGCTGTAAAGGTCTGTAATAAGATATCCGGTGAAATGTACTGTAAGTCATGATTAGTAACACATATTTTATTTCAAGGATAACTTCTCCAGGCAGTGTGGAACAAAGCATTGTCATTTTATCAAGTCTGATTAAGTGAATACAGGAAGTACTGTACTGTAGTAGTGGGTGGCAAACAAAGCTACTCTGACAGACAATGGATCTCTGTTTCTCTTTATTACTGTTGTTTTGTCTTTCCTGCTTTCTTTTACTTCATGGTGATAAACCGCGAGATGTTCACGGTCAAACTGACAGCACTGACCTTGTAGCACCAAATGATTTTGTCCCATTCTGTAAAACCTATCTTTTATCTTGTTAAGACCTATGACTGTAACCCATAACCCAGACATTTAATATGATATGATAATAGGTATCCCCCGGGAGCACCTGATATGCTGTTTCCATGCAGCAGGCAGATGGATAGGGCACAACGGGCATCACTTCCCAGCGTTTTGCCTGCCAACTGGCAGCGTCCGTCACCAGACGTGTTTGGGGTAATCCGAGAGTTGGGTCAAGCTGCGGCGGCTCCGACTTTCATCACACCTGTGCTAACAGCGCGGTGAGGAGCAGCCTGTCCATCCTATCTTTCCCTCCTGTAACAGAATATTGAGACGACAGTGGATCAGATGGGCTCATATCCTGTCAGAGTCATCAGATTTCAGGACGACTGAGTGCTTTTGTCAGCTGAATTCCAGACATCTTCTTTCTTTCTCTCTAGAAGGGTTTCCAAAGATAATGTGTCTCAGGACTTGACCCCCCTCGAAACAATAGTATCATTGATACCACAATGGCTCTAACTAATGCTGATGGTGTATGGTACATAATTCATGAGATATCAGGGTGATCAAAATATGAAGTCCTAGCCTAAAATCCAAGTCAAATCAGCAGGCCAGAACAAAGTAGACAGCAAGTCTGATGCGCCTTTCATGAAAACACCCTTGTCTTCATCTCTTCCTCTCATCTCCTCCAGCTTCTCTCTTAGTGCCCTCTGTCACAGATGTCATTCTTTCCTGACACCTGTCTGCCCTTCCCTCTTGTCTCACTGTCCCATCTCCTTCTCTGTGGGGTGGAACTGTTTGTTTTTGGAGATTTGTTTATGGGGGGAAGAAGTACCCTGCTGCTCCAGGCCGCACCCAGTCTTCAGCTCATCACGCAGAACATGACAGCCCTCCTTCTCTTTGGTGCTGAGAGGAGCTGTTTCTCCTCTCCCCATGGGGAGTCAAAAATTTCTGCTTCGCTCTGTCCTTCTTGAACAATTCAAGACAGCAGATCGATACGGTGTGTGCAAGCAAACGCTACCTGCTTTGGGCCCTGTACACAAACACTGTGTAATTTTTGCAGCGATGTGGTTCGAAGTTATGTGCCCGTTCAGTCCGAGAGCAATGAATGTTTCATTGAATGCACCTATTTCTTAGTATATTTTTCCACACATAAACTATCCTTGAATGGAAAGTCAGTATTAACTAAAAAGAGCTCTTTTTGAATTATCATATGGGTGTTGGAGGCAAAAATTTACAAACCACAGTAAAAGCTAATCCATTGTACAAAATCCCAAATCATCAAATACTTGTCTATTTTATTTAACACTATGTAATTGTAATTTGTAATTTAACACTTGTAATTATTGCAATTAAATTAGGCATTAATTCTTGTAAAAATAAATGGTAAAAAGGCTATGATTGGCCTGAAATTAGGAACAGTGTGAAATCAGACACTGACAATGTGTAGCTTGTAATTATGCTGTTTTGCTGACACACGGTGTAATTATGTTGCTTACTTTAGCAATGATGTGTTAAACACTCAGTTGTTCCCGTTTATAATATCTGAATTAAATAGGAATTCAGTGCCCTGAAAATGCAGTGTAAGTGTATTTTTGCACATATATCTGTCATGGCTACACTCACAACCAAAGGCCAAGACCATGTTTGGTTTGTAGACAGGGGAAACTGAGGTTCATGGAAAATTGTTAATACCAATAATCACACTGGGTGGTCTACCACTGGCCTTCTTAGGCATCCAAGACTCCACCCAGAAAGTTGACTCATGGTTTCACTCTTTTTTTGTAGCCTATTTCAGTACTTCGTGTTTCTCCATTTTTCTAGCATTTACGTTTCTGTTTTAGTATATCAGCACATCAGATAACCCCAAGACATAACAGTAAAACCTTGAGTTCACAAACACTCACAAACTCAGGAGTTTTTTATTTTTATTTTATTTTATGTGTGTGACTGGTGTGTGCAAGTTGTAAGTATTTTTCTTTTTTGTCTCTTACAGCATGGAGTTAAGACTGAATCAGCTGTTCACACAACCTTCTCACATAGCATTTACACACGGGCACACACATAGACACAGTACTCAGACATGTACAAAAGAGCAATTGCACAGTAGCAAACACACATTTTTGCACACAAAAAACACTCACACACCTAAAGAGGGGACTGTGCCTCCGGGGGGCACGTCAGTTGCCTGCTGACACACAGGCTAGTGATTGATGAGACGCCGGGGGCGCTGGAGTAGACTTTGTCAGCTGCTCATAATTTATACATCTTATCTCCATCAGAAGAAAAGACAGAGTGCCGCGTTGTGTATATGGAGATGAAAACACTGGGCTTGTTTAGGCAGCAGTGACAGGGTAGCTGCTAGCTGTTAGCTGTGGTGCAGAGTGAGAACTCAGATTGCTATCTGTTAGCTTTCTCACCAGGTCCCTCTGTGGCCAGAGCATTCACTCTTTGCCTGTGACGAATCCTCTGTCTGTCAGTATTTCTCACTCACTTTCATTACCCCTCTCTCTCTCATGTTTCCCTCTCTCTTTGTGTCTCCTTTTCTCTCCTCTGTCTCACTACCTTGTGTTTCTATTTCTCTTCTCCGATCTTTTCTTTTTTTCTCTGTCTTCCTCCTCTCTGTCTATCTCCTGTCACATTCTCGGGCCAGACAGGCCCAAGCCTCTGCTGAAAGCTACCGGCTCTTCCTCTGTCCACTCATAGGGCGAAGGTCAGAACAGAGGCAAGGCTTGAGTTACAGAATAATTAGCAATGTCAGCATCATGTCGAAATCAATGTTCAGATGTTGTGTGAGGGGGGGCCAGAGGATTTATTTTGAGTAGAGTACAGGCTAGATTTATTTGGAACTAACACACTGAGAAACGATTTGTGTTTTATACTTTTAAGGAAAGACACTACAGGTGAATAGTGTAAACATTTTAACTGATAGATATCACCACCAAACTTACCCAGTTGATTATTTACATTAAGACAGTTACTTTTGGTATTACAAGTTTTCTGATATGTATGAGTCATTATATAATTAAATAAATAATTTGCCTACATTTTCAGAACAGAAATCTGAACGTTGAATAAAGCCAGGTTTAAAAATTCTTGTTTCATTTTGTTGACATATTAGAGTCAAAGGTTTTTATAGAGGGGATGCAGGATATCTCTTTTTATCAATCCATAAATCTGAAAATACTGTCAACAGCCCTAAAAAATCAGTTTTTGCTATGAATGATATACGAACAAACCCCCTCTGTAACAACCTCAACCAGAATACATAGCAGATAAGGATAAAGCTGGAAAGTTTGGTACATGTTAGGGCTATTGACGTGAACATTTCTGGCTCAGGGTATGAGAAAAAACTCATTTTGAGAAAATGGCTTTTATAGATATGTATTATAAAATTTCAAAATTTCACGAAGGTCGCTTTCACTTTCACAATTGGTATCTGATACAATGAATATGACCCTGTTTGGATCCGATAACATTGTGCAATGATACCTGTAATGAAGGTGCAGACATCAGGTGCTGCATGTGGCATTAGAATGCTAACTCTTGGTGAATTTGGGATATTTTCTTTCCACTAGGCTGAAATGTTATGGAAGCAAAATAGCTCAAAATCTCAAAATTGACCATTGCAAGAAAACACAATGGTTTTTCCTGTAGTGCCTTGCCTTAAAAAAAAAAAAAAAAAACATATATACTGTAATTAGGGCACAAGCAAGGACTTGCAATTGTCGTGGTTTTTTTTGGATTGTGGTGCATTTCTTTGTGAGTACTACAATAGTCTCTAACTATGTGGATGATTAGAGGGTCAGCGTTTCAGAAGAACAGAAGGGGAGCACATTGTCTCTGATAAAAACAAATGCATCGCTTGGTGATTTAGAATTTGTTGTTGTAACCACTGTGATTTTTATTTTACTGTTGTTCAAGCCAAGAAACAAAGAAATGTACCACTGATCCTGCATAGAGCTTGTCAGTGGTAAATAAATCTGACTTCTGTTGCCCTGTACACTCAGTGTTTGATATTGTCTTCCTGAATGTGAAAAGAAAGTTTATCAACCCACAGAACTTCACCTTACTCTCCTCCAATTGTCTTTTAGCACGTTTTGTTCTCTCAAATTGTGTTCAGATGTTTTTAAGAGTGTCAGTTAACTATTGCACCAGAAAAACAACTTTGATTCCATAACCCCTTCCCTCTATTGATCTTGCCTTGTAGATAAAAGAGTGCTCTCTCTGAAATCATGCATTTTTCATTGTGGTATCAATGGCAGCTTTTGCATTTGGCATCCCACTTAGCTTAAAGCTATACTCACAAATGCTGTCTGTTTTGCTCTATTGATTCAGAGGGTTTGCGTCTTGTATATTTGAGATATCAGTCCCTTGGCATCATTTTACTTACTCTTTGATCAACCTGATTGCAGTAAACAGCAACAAAGTATCAAGCAAATTATTCTAATTAATGTGTTTTGGTGGAGACTAGGATTGTTCTTTGCATTAAATATTCAAGTTGAAATGTTTTGAGATAATTAAGAAAGTGTGTGTGGTAATTCAAATCCCCATGACTGCTCAGGCTACTGCAGCTGCTTTGTGTGTTTGGACAATTATTTGTTCATGAAATATTACACACATACTGAATGCAGTGAATCTTTTTTTCTTTAGAATATTTCTGAACTGTTATTTTAAAATGTTCATACGGTATTCTTACCAGATATACAGCTTGAAGGAAAATTGAGAATAGATGTCCAATATTACCTTTCTCAACAAATAGTAGTTGGCATTGTGGTGCGGATGCGTGTCAGGTGTTAAACAACACTTTGGACCAAGGACAGACAAATGTGAGAGTCCTCCTCTAATAGAATCTAAAAAGATGAAAAATATAGTGCAGGAGGCAGGAAGGACTAGTCAAAGAGGTGACCATCAGCATCTCAGCAGCGTGACTTGGCAGCCTCCAGCCTGCAATGGTGTAATTGGAGAGAAAACATATATGGGAGCAAATAACCCCCTGTCACGGGCATTAAAAGAAGATGTTGTGACGACTGAGAGCCCTGCCAGCTGAGCACAGCAAAGTGGAGGGGAAAAATAAGGCCCTTCAAATGGAAAAACCTGCTTGGAGCAACCGTACATCCAAATATTCAAGATAATTGTTGACTGGTAGCAGAAATACAACATCCATGTTTGTTTGTGGAACTGTCCTTCAAGAGAAAAACTGATATTTGTCACTATTGTCACTGTCGTTAGCCATTTGCTGTCATCCTTTGATTGGTTTGACATGTCTGCGTTGATAAGTATAATTTGAAAATGGTAAAGGGTGACATTAACAGTAGAAGTGCTCAGCCCATATTACTGTGGGTTGACATAAAGGTAGGTGATGAAAACAGTGAGGAAAATATGACTCACTGTCCAAACTTAGAGGTGAAATGTAGAAGGGAAATAAGCAGACAAAATTTCCTAATTTAAACAAACAGCACTAAACTTTTACTATTATTTAACATTTAATTATTAAGTGTCTACTTTACCAAAAAAATAATATGTGCAGTGTTTGGGCTTTTATAGGATGCTGTAGAAAACACGTAGCCCCTTCCCACTATTTCTATGTGGATCTGAGGACTGCGTAGAGAAGCCCCTGTGGTGCTCCTGAAACTTTCCTTGGCCAGCCTTTGTTTGGTTACTAAATATCTCCTCTAAACAAATGAGATTTTGGCATGGCTTGCATAGGCGAAAACTCCCGCTTCGCAAATTATTGAATTATCGAAGGCTCTCTGTCGTGCTGACAGAATTTGCATGTCTCTCCTGAACCTCCTCTGCATTTGGGACCCGACTGACCCCACCATTCAACTGAGTGTGTCAAAATGTTAATGAGGATCCCCCTAAAAGCGCTTAGAGGTTAAATAAAGTCTTCATAAGCTGTCAGTCGAAATTCAATAATTTATTTACTTGGCATGTTTCCACTTTCCCTGCCACTCTGCCTCAATTCTTGTTTCTTTCCGAGGACAGGGCTTGTCTTGTTGTGTTTTGTTTAATTTTTTTTTGTGTGCAGGCAGCTGTGCAGGCAGCCTTTGTCTGTGTGTGAGATTGCTGCTTTAGCTCGCTGGCCCCTCTCATTAATCATCCGGTCAGACTATTTATAATGTGGCAGCCAAGCCGCCACCTCAGTTGCCATTGGCTTTTGTCACTGTGGCACTCTGTTTTGTGGCAGGAGGAAGCCTAATTATTAACTGTTAAGATGACAGCAAGCGCTTTTCCGTCTACACGGCTGGCTGACAGTCAGACTGAAGTGATAGCCCACTGCGCAGCCATGGACCAACAGAACACTGTATGGCTCAATCTAGTTTTCTTGATCTTAAAAGTATGTTCTGACACTTTGAATTAAAGTTGGTGAACAGTCCCCACCTTTGTCCTTTTTTAAATGTTTATATTTCAACTAATCTTTACCCATTGTATAAAAATTCCCTGATGAAGAAACACTGAAAATGTCAAAGTCTTTCTTCAATATGCACAAACCTACAATTTTTCATCTATTATCTATCAAGCATTTCATCTATCAAGCATTTGTCTCAAAACAGCCATCAGATGTTCGCAGTAAATATATACACTTTTTTAATATAATCAAAATTATTATTTGGATTAGATTTTGAGGAAAATTGCAGGCATCATTTTGTAGCAGAATTCAATTTTTAAAAAATGTTGAGTTACCTCAACATTTCATTGGCAGTGCTTTCTAATCTTGTATGGAATGGTTCTGGCAGATGCTGCCAGTCATGAAATCTGTTTTCTTATTATTAATCAGTTATGTTCATGCTGGATACAGGTATCAAACTAGCATGAATAATTCAATCACTCCCTGCTTTGCTACACAATTCCATATCTTGCAGATCCAGGGAAGAATAAGATGGCGCTGGACTTGAAGTGTCAAAAGGATATAATATGTATCTTTTTGTGGTGATGGGGAAAAAAGAATTAGTGAAAGCCTTCTGGAAAATGACAGTCTTTGTTATTTGTCTTCTGACTCCTTAGCAGACAGCTATCAGGAAGAAAGAGAACTCACGGTGCACCACCGAGAGAAGAAAATATGTGAGTCAGACTTTCCCCTCCTCCCTCCTTTTCCCAAAGCTTGAGATCCCCCTTCCAAAAATGAAAAGGATCAAGTTGCTGTCACTGTCACCGCACAAACATAAACTTTTCTGGCACCTAATAAATAGGCAGTGTGGCATTGTTCTCAAAGCCAGACAGGTGTGTCTGCCTCAGTGATGATGGATTCCATTATTCTGTATGGAAAGCCTGTTGGCTTTCTTGTCATATGTTGTCACACATCTCTCTCCTGAGAGAGAAAGGTTTGAAAGATGGCCAAAAGTAATTACACAGACGCTTCCCTGATGCTGTTGCCATGTGTTTTCTCCTGCTCATCACCAATAAAGGTAGAAAAAAATCTGTTACCCACAGCTATATTTCACAGGGAGATGAGGAGTGCAGACATGTTGGTGCTCTGCTGCTCTTCTTGTTGTGTTGATTGCTAGGTCATTAACCCGTCAGGTTTATTTTTCCTGGCTATGAACACTAGCTTTGGGAAAGGGCCCTGGGCAGTTTTACTCATCACTGAAGTGGAGCTGCAGGCCCTAATCCGGGTGTGTGGTGATGACATTATTTGCACCTGAATGGCAGGTACATCAACATCTCCTTGTAAACTTATCAAAAAAGCGACAGTGGCACCTTTGTTCTCCTCATAGCCCACTTGGGTTGCTGACAGCTTGCTGATTGATATTATCATTCTTAATGTCAGTAAATAGTGCCATGCCAGATAAAGAATCAGTTTCCTCTTGGTGCTGGAGAGCTCATTTATCTTTCTGCAGCTTGCCCTGGCATATGCCGAAATTGGAGCCGGAAGTAGTCTTCCATTTCAGTCAGACAGGGATGTGTGGTTTTTTCCTCACCATCTCCTAATCTTTCCTCTCTGTCTCGCTTTCTCTCCTTGTGTCTGTCTCCCTGGTTATTTTGATTCTGAGTGAGTAAGACTTAACTGGGAGGAAAGATAGAGCTTAAGTCAGTTGTAATATGGTAGGACAACTCTTGATTAGATTCTGTCAGAGTGAGGTCTCTCTGTGTCTCTCTTGCTCTGGTATCACAATCCTGGAACACTAGCTTAACAATGAACAGATATCAGGCCACTCAAGAGCCCTTCCATGAATTTGTTACCAAAATAAGAAGCTTGTTAGAGTGTTACCTCTTCAAAGGGTCAGCAATAAAATTATCTAATTGTGCCACGTGTGCTATATATTTTCTTGCTTTGAGGGGGTCATGCATTTAACAAGTTCTTGTAGAGGAATCAGGGTATAAAACCTGCCAACAATAAGCCTTCCCATAACCGTACAGTGGTCACCAAAGGTCTTAGAGACATCATATTGAAAAGGTTAAACAGTGACAGTGAACAAGCCTAACATGGTGGGTACACGACCTCCGCTGAATAGCAGCAAATGATTGCATTAAAAAAAAAGAAAGAAAGGAAAGAAATGTAAGAAAATTCAACATTTGTTTTTCTATTTTGATTTTAGACAAGAATCAAAAGCAAATGGGTAAAAACAAGCCACACTTGGCTGGTGCATCATGGTCACGTTGCTCTGAAAATAAAACGGACACACAACTGAGTGCTTTGCTAGAAGTGTGCAATTCAAAGGACCTATCTTCATGTTTTTCCTTTCACCCCTCCCTTCTCCAATCCTGTTACCCTCTGCCCTTTGCTATTATGTTGACAGACAGCACTGATATCTCTAAGCTGGTGATAGATACGTCATATCTTGGAGAGAAACGGGTTTGTCCTCAGCAGGTGAATATGCGGCTCCCCTCATCTTCCAAGCAGACAGACACAGATGATACTTTTCGACACTCTCTCCCTGATAGCACTTTGGCATGCAGGCAGAATCAAAGGGGGCATCTTTCACATGCAATTACAGCGGAAAATAAAGACGATGAAGTGCGGTGAACAAAGGAAAGCTGGGGATCAGAAGACTGTAATGAAAGGTGATTAGAAGAGGCCCCAGCCAATGAGTTGCAGAGAGCTGGGGAAACAAACTCATCCTGGTGGGGTTCTTTATTGAAGACACTGTTAGACATTATCAAAGCAGATGATGACAGACAGACATGACTCAAAAATATGCCAGATCGATGTCTGTGTGTGTGTGTGTGTGTGTGTGTGTGTGTGTGTGTGTGTGTGTGTGTGTGTGTGTGTGTGTGTGTGTGTGTGAGAGAGAGAGAGAGAGAAAGAGAGAGTAAGCAAGAGAGAGAGTGCATTTTTATTAACTTTACTCATAAACAGTAAAGGAAAACCAAAAATGTTTTTGCTGGTCCTGACAGGGGAGTTTAAATTAGGGACGAGTAAGTTTTGACATAGGATAGCTAGGCTAAGTTTTAAGCTGTGTGCCAATAGTAAAGATAATTATAATAATATAATACAACCCTGGTTTTGAATATGGAGTGCATTCCCACTAAAAGAGAGATAAAATTCAATATATTCAAAAATGGCAGTATGTACACTAAATCCACTTGATTTTTAAGTGTGCTGTTGTTCCATAATGCAATGCCAAACAACAACGAGAAGCTCCTCACAGGTGGAAAAAATGATTTAATTGTGGTCGATCCTAATCAAGTACGACATCTTTGGAAAACATTTGCCTTCTATCTATCAAGTTTGCCAGTAGCATTCCCAGTTGCATAGTACATACTAATTGTACGCTGATTTTAAGTATGTAGTGAGTTCACACTGGAAAAGTGACAAACTCAAATGTACATAATTTTGGTTGGCCTATTATTTTTATCTTCCATCTGAATTCATGCATCATCCTCATAAGTCTGTTAACTTTTTATATCTTCCTATCATTTCTGACTGAACGGCATTTTTCCTGCGTCTCTTCCTCCCTACTTGTCCGTCCTCAAAAACAGCCAGCCATCCTGCTGGGTACTGAGCGAGTGAGTGATGGACATTTGTTTCACTTTTCTCTGGCTAAACTGAGGAAAAGGAGACCCATTCCTCTGTCTGCCATCGCCAGCTGTGAGTGGTTGTCAGGGTTGGGGCTGGTCCAGAGCCCACTAATGGCGCTTTCTGTCTCAGTCAAGTCCTTGAAACCTTGAGTCCCTCAAGAGACAGCAAGCTCCAAAGTTTGACTGGAATTAAGCACCTAGTGAATGAGCAGAGGCTGTCATGGATGAAATCATTGTGACATTACAAATACAGTTTATGTCTTTAGAGGCTGTATTTGAAGATGTTGTCATTGCACTTTTACCAGACTGAATGTCAGGATTAATCATTTTGCAGACCAGTGAATTTGTGAAAAGGAAGTTAGTATAGGATAATTCCTTGTGTGCCTAATACTAGTTGGACTAGCTATTGATTATCATACCAAAAGGAACCCCCTCCAACAAAAAAAGAGAAAAACACAAAAATAACATTGACACTGAGGAGGATCCCAGGAGCTTCCACAAACAAACAACACTAATTCAACGCTTCACTGACACAAAAGCACATTCAGTCAAAGCACCAAATAACATCCTTGTCAAGCATCTGGTAAATGGGTTACTTGGTACCTTAACAACAAATTGCAGTTTAGGCCCATTCAGATTGTCAGCAGACACTACAGGCATGTTGTCTGGGAATGAGAGGCTTAGCAAAAAAAGAGGCTGCGGGGGAGCGCTGGGGCGGCTGGAGAGTTTAAGACCAGCACTGTAGCTATTACAGGATGTCAGAAAATGTGCTTAATTGAAAATGATTAGGACTCGTGTAAAAGCCGATCAAGTCAGGGTTTGGAGAGAAAGCGCAATTGTCCCACATAATCCTGCCTGCCGCTGTTCTTTCATCTGGATGAAGAGATCAAAAAAGAAGGGATTTGTAAAGGCCAGACCTCCCTGTGCCGCAGCCACTGAGCTCAGTTCCTCTCTCCAGTACTCATTCTCCTTTTCAAATGCACTTCCTCTCTCTCACGCACTCCTTTTTCCTCCGTGTTTCTTTTAGTCTTTTTTCACTGGTGTTTTTCATTGTTCACAAGGTATTTGGAGGTCAGCGTTTCGCCCTTTGTTGTGATTTTTGCTCAATGCTCCGGTTTCACAGTAATATCAGTATGCTTTGCATTTAGCCATGAATCATGATAAGGGCATGTATGACAGCATTTTTAGAGATTTCATAGTATTGCACTTCATTATCAGACATAAAAGGAAGACCCACTCACCCACACACAAGCTTTGGATTCTACTTCCATGCCTTTATCCATCTTCCAGAAAAGAAAAAAATAAAACAAAAGGGTAGAAATCAGTCTGAAATGAAAGCTAGAGGGGCCTAGAGAGAGTCAAAGTGAGACACACACACACAAACATTCACACACACATAGAAGAATCAGCTGTGAGCTGAATGGATCTGAGTTGGGGGGAGTACAGTGCCCTTATGCCCTCTCTTTGAAGTGAGGCACAGGCCGTATGTGCAGGCCCCAGAGAGGGGCATGTCTACACCCCCCCATAGGCTGGCTGAAGGCAGCGGTCCGAGCGGAGCACACAACACAGAGAGAAGAATGGAGCTTCCTAACTGAGCTGCTTTCTCTTCACACACTTTCTTCATCCACACCAGAGTGATTTTGTTGAGAGAAAACATGCTTAGGGCAATGAAACTCACCATACTTCATTAAATGTCTGCAATGTTTTAAGGATATAATATACGATTTTAGAGAGTGGTTCTGTGTGATTTTACTGGTTCTTTAACAACCCAGTGGTTTGATAAAGTTGTTTTAAAGATTTTCTAGCAACCTATGAACAGTGCTATCAGTCACTTTGAAAGTGATAGCATTCAAGTCGCCCTCTGAAAGATCTGTAATGGCCTTCGCTATTTATCTTAAGATTGGTGTAAAATAAATACCCCCAAACAGCAACAAGAGTGATGGGTGTTTAGTTCTAGTCTCAACAGTTATGTTTTAGTCAGTGGATGAAGAGGGATTGTGTCCATTTGGGTTGAGTGCAACACCATTAACCTCTAGCCCGATTAGCAGGACGGAAGAAAAACTCGGAGCAGATGATTTCCGTCACTGTAATGTCACACTGTTGTTCTCAGCTGTCGTGGCTGCGATCATTGAACACTCCCTGTAAACACACACATGCACTTTGATGAACCGTTCCCAGCTTGTGTGCCCAGCACTCGGCTCACGGGTTGGGTGGGATACAGTGAGACAGTGTGAGGTCTTGTCTGGTCTGGTCTGGGCCACTCTTGCTCCGCTCTGGCCTTGGGGAATGTTTGGCGTGAGATAACACTGTGTTTGAAGAGGAGCTCCAGATGCTCGTATATTACAGGTTGTCTTGTCATGCCGCAGATAAAGCCTTAGAGAAGCTCCTGTCGCCAGGCCGCACCACACACAGACACACACTCACAGGGAAGATAAATGTTTACAGGAGGCATTCACCCTTCGACAGTGTCGTGCTGTGGACGGCAGAGCTGTCAGAGCTGGACCATTTTTAGGCTGTGGCTCATGTCTGTAGCATCTAGATTTTGACAATACGTTATATGTTGCATATCACTTCTTATAAACATATGATTATATTCCCCAAGCTTTGAGATACTTCCACAGTTTGATAAAAGATATTGTTAGCCTTACAAACTCTGACAGATCGCTATACTGCTAAAGGCCATGTGAAAAAAATGTTGGCATGTTTCGGTTTTTAAGATTAGATTTTGGAGTAGCGTGGTCTCTTTTTGTCCGCATGTACTGCTGATTGGCCCCCCAATGTCTACCTATGTCTTTTCACACTCTGTAAAACAAATGTGTGATTGTAATTTTAGTCCCTAAAGGTGAGATTGTGAATTTGTCACATTGATAAAGATATAAAGTCCTGCGGTGGTGTTCTCTGCCTGACTGTCACGCCTGCCTTAAGTTTATTAGGCCTAGAAATAGCTTTTACTTTAGGTCAGATCTTTACTGAGTGAGCTTTGGTTTTATTTTACTCTCAGCTTGTAACCTATTGAAAAGGCTCTGTCCAAAGACATAATACTTAATGTTTATTTCTTCTCATTATTTAATTTGGCTATCCTCTTTATCTTTTGATTGCAAGTATTGCCATCACATCTCCTCAAGGCGGAGACTGTGTCCCTGCTTTCCATCCAACCTTGAATGAGGTTATTCTTCACTAATAAGACAAGAGATAGTGGGTTTGTATAATGCAGAGACAGGTTTCCCTCTGTCATTAAGTCATCTGTTTGCTAAAGTGGAATGGTATATTGCCTGGCATAAAATGTGGTGTGTCTTCATTTGTCAGGCTTGTAGAGCTGTGAGACAAACGATGTTCATAGTGTATGTCTGAGGGCCCTCTGAGACCACAGTTGAGCGGCTACTCACTGGTGCGTTTCTCATGCTAATGTCATGGTCTCCCAGTCTATCTGTCACCCCATTACGCTAACATCATTATGCACAGGGGCCTGTCTCTGTCGTTGAAAAGAACAGAATCATTCCTGTCTCATTTTGAGGCAAATTGTTTGGGGAACATTTCTCTCTCTCCTTTTCTTTTTTTTTTTTTTTTTTTCCAGTGGTAATGGCGGGCCAATCATTTTGCAAGGCTCCAGGTATGCAGATGAATGAATAGCTATTTGAGCTGTTTGGTGAAAGGATTTTTTGTATTATTCATGAGAGGGATGGTGTGTCTGTGAGAGTGTGTGTGTGTGTGTGTGTGTGTGTGTGTGTGTGTGTGTGTGTGTGTGTGTGTGTGTGTGTGTGTGTGTGTGTGTGTGTGTGTGTGTGTGTGTTTGTGTTTGTTTTTGTGTGTGTTTTTGTGTGTGTTCGAGCACACGCAAATGTGTGAAGGGGCCAATGTGTCGCTAACAGACACATACATTCACAGTGTACATGCATTGAACAAGCATGCCTACGAAGTCATACTTAAAAATTTCTGACGGTGATGGATGTGAACTACTCGGGTGGGGGTGGGGGGTGGGATGCCACAGCTTTGGATTGTTTTTTTTAAAATTATTATTATTATTATTTATTTTATTATTATTTCATCAAGCTAACCACTGTCAGTGCACACCACTGATAGGCCTATAGCATGGCATTATTTCGGTCTCTGAGCTGCAAGGTGTTTTTTGAGTGGGATCATTCCGCTGTGATCTTTTCCCTCTCTTCGCTTGGAATCTTTTCATCTCACCCAGTGCAGGTTCAAATCCAGGTTAAAACCTTCGTCTGAATCTAAATCTCTTGGTCCTGTCAGCTCAGCAGATTCCTCGTGCTGGTGTGCAAGTCTCCTGCATGTGTGCTGTCTCTCTGTTTAGCAAGCATGCTAGCCATGCACCCACCTGCTAATTGAAAAGCTACAATCAGCTCGGCTAACTGAGCAGACAACCCTGGGTCCCTGTAATTGCCCTGGTGACAGTGCTTCGGCAAGGAAAAAAGCCTTTCTGTGTCTCTGTGTCATCATTTGCACAACGTTATGAATAGGTTAATAAAATAAAATACTTTAATTATAGCTTAGTTACCATATTGTTAATGGTGCCACTGTGGCTCAATTGAATAATACAGTTTCTACTATTAATTATCTGAAAGTGAACTTGTTTAAATGATATTTTACAGCCCCTTGATAAAATTACCGCTAGAGGCAATGTAATGATAGACAGACAAAGGCCATGCACGAATTATCATAAACTATTAGCTTGTTTCCAAAGGGTTTTATGTTAATCTTTTAGCGCTTAAGTACCCTGCAATTAACATATCAGGAGGAGCTGCCTTCCAGCTAGGATTGCAAATTGAAGTGCTCAGATAAAAAGCTATTGAGATGAAACCCTGAAAGAGAAGAGGAGCTATCGCACTGAAGTGTGCTGGAATTTTTACTCGTGTGCTGTGTATGTCTGTGTGTGTGTGTGTGTGTGTGTGTGTGTGTGTGTGTGTGTGTGTGTGTGTGTGTGTGTGTGTGTGTGTGTGTGTGTGTGTGTTTGCGCGCAAATCTGTGAGAGAGGGAGAACGATAGAGAGACTTTAAGAGCACAGAGACAAAGAATGAGTGAAAAAGAGAGCAAAATGCCGTGAGAGTGTCTGTGATAAAGGATGTATAACAATTCCATTATCTCTCTTGGGTGATGACATGAGACGTCTCTTTCAGGCCTCTTTTCCTTTGTCTAATGCAACACAGTGTGTGAGCTATAGGAGGAATGAAATGGCTCTCATTGGCTGTGATGACGGCATCTGATGGAATGTGTTTACATATCAGGCTAGTGGCTTGATATGTAAATGTGGCGCGTTGAAAAGGCTACAAGGAGATATGGTTCATTGTTAGGTCTTCACAGTCTGTGTTCCCTTTTATGTAAAGCACAATTGTATCCACTGAGTGAGCATCTTGTAAACCGCCCGTTGCCTTTGGTAGGTTAAACCCACAAAGGAGACCCATGCTTTGGAAGATATGCATGTTTTATAGGGTAATTGGCATCTTTGCTTTGGTCTGCTTTCTTTGTTGTCGACACATAGCAGCTGACACCATTTACATTTACTACAATTAAATGAAAATACCCATAACACGTCTTATGAGTTCAGTTTTTTTGTCTTGTTTGCTTACTGTAGAAAATAGAAGAGGGCAATTTTATTCCTAGGAGTATTATCCTCATTTTCCATGAAGAAAATTTATTATATTTCCATGTTGATTTTTGGTTATTTAATGTTATTAAATCTCTAGTTGCATTTCCAGAATAATTAGCTATTGGTGATTTGGCATTTTTGATTTGGCAGCTTTTTCTGTCTGTAACCATCTATTCATCCTCGCTGTAAAAAGTAATTCACTGTGTATTCGAATAATGAATTGTTAGACCATTACACATGGCATTCTCTAGATTTCTAGTACATATCAGTCCTGACTCAGTGAAACCATATTGCACATAGAGAGCTCTGATATTTTCCGCCATCACCCAAAGATAGATGACTCCACTGAGGCCTTAATCTCATGTTAAAGATTTGTTGGCCTCTAGAAGTCAGACCTAGCATTGAGATGCCTCATCTGATTTATATTCAGTGGCATGGAAGGGGAGCCAAGTGCACTATCTGCAAAGCAGATGCTGCAGCAGTGCCCTTGTATAAGGCCTTATATTTCACCTGAAATAAAACCTCTGAGCAAGGTCGTGTCCTCAACCCCCTCTTCTCTGTCTTTCTCTTTTTCTTTCTGTGATTCTTCCGCCTTTTGACTTTTTGACTTTTTTTCACATTCCTAATAATCTTTCATGTAAATGATAACCTGACAAAAATATTACATCTGCAGTCTAATTGGGAAAATAGCACAGGAGATAGCATAGTACCCTAACCCTTGCAATGAGAGGTTTTAATTTCTTTCATGGCTGGATATGAGAGTGGAAAGCTAAGAGAGAAATAAGGTCCATAGCTGGCCAAAATCCTTATGAACACCGCCTTTAAAACCAAATTCTTGTCTGTCAGCCCCTATAAATTATGGGGCGGAGATTACAAAGCTACTGATACAATAAATTAAACTGATGGACAGAATTATGCCCAGTGCTTCCTGCTCTCCCCAATGACGCACACTAACTTAGCACTGCCTGACAATGAGTGTGATTTACCACCGAGCAAGAGCGGAGAAGGGAAAACATTCACAGGCAGAGGCATCCAGGCCTCACTCTGGCCCACAGCCTAGTGAATAAAACCCTGCTTTAATTCACCCACAAACGTGTCACCATTAAAAGACTAAGAATAGGGATTGCAGATCATAAATACTCTCTGATTTATTAGCTAACAACAAAGAGCATAAGCTCAGCCAAGGAGAGGGAGATTGTTTGACAGCATGTTGTCAAGGAGAGAAAGAGAGAGGAAAAACACACTCATTCTCTCGTTCTCAGCCACAGACACTCTTAGCTAAGTCTGACCAGGGATGTAGCCCAGCCCTATCTCCTGCAGCAGCATAGGAGCAGATGTGTCTGCTCTCTTCTCAATGTGTGACAGACAGAAAAGATAAACAGAGAGAAAAGCAGAGAGAGAGGAAGAGACAGAGGGAGGGAGGTAAAGAGAGCAGGAGCTGGCATGGCACTGGCTAATTTATCTCGCTGAGAGACAGATTAAAGAGAGAGGAGAGTGAAACAAAGTTCCACTGGCTTAATCAGCGGACAGCCTGCTAGCAGAAGACATGATAAATCAGAGCAGGCTCAGTCCAGGAGAAAGCCTTTGCTCTGGGAGGGAATGGGAGACATCCTCAGCCAAACAGCAGTATCTTTTACATGGACTGTTGTGAATAGCAGCTTGGGAACTTGCTATGTGTATACTTGCAATCGATACTCATCGCTATTGTTTGAACAAACATTGTTATACAGTAGCCCTCTGCTGTTAGCTTTGTTCCAACACTGTTATTTTTAGTAGTGGGTGAACAATCCTGCTTGGTGGTGTTGTGTAAACAGGACAAAGGGACATGAAGGGCCTTAAGTTTCCCCTTGGTTTTTTCTCTGCAACCGTGTCTTTCTTTAGCTTCTTGTCTGACAGGGGACTAACATAAGGGCCTAACCCAGGAACAGGAAAAGGGGCTTAGATATCCCTGTGTCATTAGTTCACTACGGGGTCATAGCTGGGCCACTCAGAGCATGATTACACCCCTTGATTTATCTGCTTTGGAGCCCAAACACAGATAAATCTCCGAGCTCATCCTGGCCGTGGGATCCTAGCCGTCTGATAAACGGCCCAAGCTGAATAAACAACCACCATCAACCCCCTACCCCACAACACCCAACCTCATACATTATGAATAATTCATTCAGATTGCGGCCTCCGTTAAATGCGTATATTTTGTATCTTAAATGGCAAAGGTGCTTCTATGATCTCTATCCAATCATTCTTGCATGTCTTTGATGAAATACTAGAGAGGCAGAGGTTGGCGGACATTTTGTTTTGTAGTTGTAAACTTTATTTCCTTGCCCCAGCTGTCGTCCTCTAACATTTTCGCATAAATATACTTTATGCAAATATGTCGTGGGCTAGGCTGCACCGCAGCTCCTGTGTAGATATTGGCCTGTCTGCGACTTTATGACAAAGTTTAAAATCATTCATTACTGTGACCCCTGCGGTAAATTCACTTAGTGGAAAATTGCCCCCGCTCTCCTGTTTGGTGTGTAAATGTGATCACGAGTGCATTTTTAACTTAATTAATTGGCCGTTTCTGTTGACAAGAAATTTATGCAGTAATAATTTGCTCGAAATAGATGCAGAGCGCAGGAAATGAGATATCCATCAGGGTGCTTGTGTTCCGCCAGCTGCACCGCGGCTAATATGAAAGTATTTCAGGCTGCTCAGACCCTGCTGTTTGCGCAGTCAAGATTATATATACCCACGATCCATTGCCTGCCTCAGAGGCGCTCATGGAGGTCTATGATAACAAAGACCATGTGATTTATGGCCTGCTGTGAAAGCAGAACTTGATGAGATTAAACAATTTCATAGCACGAGTGTTTCGCAGAGGGCCCTCTGATTTGTGGCAGCAACGCCGACAGTAAATCAGGTTTATATATCTGAAAGCATGCTCAGCAAAGAAGTGCAATTACTGTTTAAGACAGCTACTTTTTATTTAATTTTTATCCCTGGTTTGTCTTTTTTATTCCTGGCCTGTCACACAGCCACTCACCTTCATAAGCCCTTCTGAGGGAAGGATTGAAGAAGAGAGGAGGTGGGGAAGTCAAGGAGGGAAGGAGAGGAAGGCACGGCATGGCATGGGCCCTCTGCTATCTTTCCTCCACAGCTTTTAGAGTAACAACAACAACAACAACCAGGGGACAATGACGGCCACCAGCAGAACAACACGGGCATCCATAGAGCAGAGGAAAGCACTTCATTTTTAATGCAATGTTTGCCTGCTGCTCTGTCCCTGTCTGGGTAAATGAAGAAGGCAGAGTGTAATTAGAGAGCTGGGCTTTGCTCCGTGCCATAAAGATGACATGGTGTAATGATACAGCTTACAGGCCTGCAGAGGGTTCTGTCTCACGACGGAGGATCGGGGTCGTTTGCCTGTGACTTATGATAGGTGTGGAAGATGACAGTGTTATCATTGCGACGTGGAACATAGAGATGTGGATGGGGGAAATTTCTTGCAAAAGGCTGTCAGGGATTGGAGGCGAGTAGAGATGGATAGGAAGCATATTAATCATCTGTGTTTACCGGTTGTCATGTAATATTTTCAAATGGAAATAAAGAGGAATCTAATTTTCAATTGCCTGATTATCATTAATATGTTTTTTTTACTGTTGTTTATGTGTCTTGAAATACATTTGAATACCAGTTCAAAATTCCAAATAACACGCGTATGCACATCAAAATTACTTTAACATACTGAAAACTGGTATAAAAAACACAAACAGATAAGTAAAATTATTTTTTTAAATTTCATACCTCTGACTGTTTTGCATTGAGTTAAGGTCAGTGTTCCTTAATTTACATCACTGAGGTTGTGCTGTATTTACATCATACAAGTCTGCATCTGTACTAATCAACTAATCAGTTTGTGTTTGTGTGTGAATGTAAGTGAGCACGTAAGTACATGTGCATTAGTGTTTTATGCATTCAAATAATGTGAGAGGATATGTGTGCACTTTTTAATGCGAGTACATGCACACATGCAAATTTGTGTGTTTTGAAGTTGTGGTTAAATGTTCCATGGGTGTGTGTGTGTGTGTGTCTGTGTCCTTGGGTGAAGATGTGAGTTGTGCATCTGTCTGCATCATCCCATATCTTCCCAGAAAACATCAAGAGATCTCATTATTTCGACACATCTCAGTTTTTTTTCCTACTTTTTTTCTTCCCGTATGCCTTGAGTCAAAATTAGTTTTCATTCCCTCTGTGATCTTACTGACTGAAGCTGGCTCAAAGTAAAGAAAATCGCAGTCTTCATAGCGAGGCTGAGTCAAACACACACTTCACACAGCCGCAGTCTGAGTTAAGCATTGCTAAGTAACCTTCACATTTCACTCGTGTGAAGAGCTAATTTCCTTTAAGTTCACATGTCACTTTTTGTGGCTCTTTTTGTGGGTCCTCTTCAAATGTCTCTCGGCGTCTAATTGCATAGGAAACATTTTAGACAAGCCGGTGTGACAGGCCCGCTCCCAGAGTCTTCAATTATTAAACATCCTACACTCTAGAAAACAGCCCTGACGTTAGCTACAGCCCTTAATCGGAACAGAAAACCTCATGATATGTCACACTCCTGAGCTGCTGTGGTTTTGTGTATGTGTGTGTGTTTGTGTAGTTTTGGTTAAGCAAGGAAAGATGAAAATATTTCTTTTCACATCAGTTAAATAAGGCAAAACACAAAAAATTATTTTTGTCACAGGTAGATCAGAACATTCGTATCTTCCTTTTTTTTCTCTTGTTTTAGAGATAAAAGAAATTGTGTGTACTTAGGAAAATATATAAAACAATCAGTTATGTTTTTGTGTAAAAGTTTGAATAACACATTTAATCATTGTTTTAACTGAAATATTATTTTGAGTTGTTATTTTTTATTTTTTTTTAGTCTTTGTAACTTTGTAGCTTTAGAATCAGTAGCCATGGAAAGGTCACACTAGACCAAAATAAGAAATAGCCTCAAGCTAATTTAACTGCGTACCTGTAATGTAGGCTCACATTTCCACTTTAAATCACCTATACTTTATTCTGCAAGACACTCAAAGAAAAGGTCGAAGGACTTTTTTAAATTTCAACCTAAAAACAAACAAAGCCTTATTATCATCTCTGAGTCATCGCTATGGATGATTAACGTCCAGCAATACTCAACCTTTGCCTGTCTAACGCTTAGCCGTACACAAAACGGCGGTGTTCACTGTTGCTGGTTCGCTCCGTGTGCCCCGTGCCCCAAGCGAAACATCAGAACAGTTGCTCTTGTGATCAGTGGTCATATGATACATTTACTCAGAGCAAGTTCATTGGAGTAGAACTGGTAAATCATTAAACACACGCTCAGCAGTCTTCCTGCTGAGCAAAAGACTGCTGTACTACCCACAGTCACAGGCACCATTACATCAAACATTCTTCCCCCTGCCATTACCTAAGAAAACAGAATTAATACTTTTCATGCACACAAAAGCGATTTATAACACATTATAGTCTTTTCTCTGCTCCCCTAAGCCACCATCATTAAAGTCAGACATTTTAAAAAAAAAAAGAAAAGATTTTAATTAATACGTCAGTGTTGTACCTTTCACTATGCCAGTTGTGTTTGTTGCTGGTAAAATATGCATTTAAGCGATTTCACCTCAACCAAACTAAGTTTCTCTGGCTATATAGTAATATCTAAATATAATGTTTTGTATATTAGTACACCATAATATTAGGCTTCTATTTGAAAACACCCTGAGTTATGCAAAAAGGTTGTGTGTGTGCATATAAATTAAAGCTGGATTCAATCTCTGGTAGTGAATTAGAGCATTTCTCATTTCATCGTTCCCATTACATGCTGCAAGACACTGCAAGCTGGTGCTCCTTATTTGTTTTTCATTGTTTAATACTAAAAGTGTTGTATTGTTCGTAACCCTTAACTTCAGAAGTATGAGACATGAATCATAAAAAATTCTATCTAGTGAAGAGATAAACGTGTCATGCCAGCATTAAATGTTGACTCAAATAAGTTCACAAGTTGTGTTTCCTCTGATCTCTAACATGATCAGAAAGCAGCACCAGTTTACAGAGACAAGACGTGAAAAAAGTTCCATGCACAGACACAAAAGAAATATTTTGATATAGACCCAAAGAGAAAACATATCAAAAGACATTTTTATACATGTCTTTTGGAAGCACAAAAAGCAGAAACGGTGTCATGAGAAAACAAAACAGAAGGCTTGTTTCTTCCAACAATTGCTTTAAGCTACAAAAATCTCCTTGAGTCCCTAGCTTCCCCTCAATGTCAGCCCCCCTCCCCTCGCCCTTCCTCCCTCTCTCTCCTCTTCGTTTCTCTCTTTTCCCCTTTTCCCTCTCTAAGGCAGGACAGGACCCTCTTTGCACCCTGATACGTTGCGGGCTGATGCTTAGCAACAACATTCCTGTGCCCTAAGTAGCAGTAAGCCTCTGGCTGAACTCTTTGATGTGGCTGTCAGGCCACATTTATTTCCTTTTAGCACTTTGTCTACTTGTCCAGATGTATAAGGAGATAAAAAGCGCTGGTGTTTACACTGGTCTCCCTCTGTAGCGCGGCTGTAATTAGATTGTATTGCTGGTCAGTCTTAAGGAGGGAGGTGAGGTGAGGCAAGGCAGGAACCAGCTGTGTCAGGATGAGCTGGTAGGGTCGAGACCTCAGAGCCAGGCTGCAGTGTGTATAACATGGTCCAAAATAGTTTATATACTTTGGCACCCAACATCATAGTCACATTCTAGTGAAATCTATCTAGATCAGTCAGCGTAATGTACTGTAGTATAACACACAGCAAGCTACAGCCAAGCTTGCAAAACTTTGTAAACTTTATTGCAGTTGCATCGGAAAAATACCTAGATATGCATCAACCTTCCCCGACTCACTTTTTGGTATCTCACATTTTCAGAAACCCCACTGTGGAGGTGGTTATGTCCTCCACGTGGCTCTCTTTGTGATTTGCTTTTCTTGTCTTTCCATCCCTCCCTCGTCCCTCTCTTCCAGCTCCCCTCTCTCATGGTGATATGTTGGAAGTAATAATCACTATTGCCTCTGGGTTTATCAGCATTTATTCGCATAACAACACAGAAAAGGAGAAGACAGACAGCACTGGTTTGATGCATTATCCTGTACGGGAATCATCTTTCATAATGACATCCAACAGAGCTTCCTCTCTCTGCCACCACCCATTTTTCTGTCTCTCTCTCACAGACATATACACACTTTATTCATTTCTCTCTCTCTCTTTCCACTCCCCTATGTCCACCCTTTATTATCACGGAATCCATGGTGCTCTCCAGCCTGTAAATTTGTGCCACATTATCATAAGCTGTGGCGATAACTCACATTGCACAGAGACAATAATGATGTGAACACTCAGCATATGCCCCGGGCCCAGCAAATTAAAACAATGCTCAGCTTGATGAGCAGACTAATCTGGACAGCAGAGAGACTGAGAGAGCGGGAGAGACGAAACAGGGGGTTCAGGAGCATCTTAAATAGACGACACAGCAGCACCTCCCTCTGTCCAGTGTAGGTACAACCAGAGAAAACAAGAGAGGGACACAGAGGGAGAAAGAAAGGATACAGAAAGGGGGGAATAAACAGTAGGAGCATAGATGTAGTGCTTGTTTTGAAAACATGAAAGGGATATGATATGTGAGTACATCATGAGATGAACATTGGTTTTATTTTAGTTTTTTCGTCATTCTAGACCTCTGGGAGCTGATATTTGTATGAACAAGCACTGTGCTCAGCAAATATAAAGCCTCTACATTCTGCCATTAAAGCAGGAAAGGAGGAACTCGTTTCACTTTTATTATTTGAGGCCCTACAAGGTCCAAGGAGTAATCATACAGTGTCATGTGTCTATTCAGCGTCCCCAACAATGTATTATCTAGTTATTATCTAGTAGTTAAACTCCTATTCTAAAAATTCACAACATAAATGTCAGCAAAATCAAATAGGCCTGTCATGCATGTATTAGTGGTTGTAATGTTTTGAAAGTGAGGACTGGTCTTATAGCTGGTCTGTAAACACTGATCCAAGACTTGCCTCACCCCTTTGGATTTTGATTGTTTCTATAAAGTATTAAAATAATAAAAGTCTTCATTCCATTAGTCATCTTAAAGCAAGTACAAAAGAGATAATCCTAATGTTCTCCTTCATTTGTTCCACATGCTTTCTCATCACAAGCATTGCTGCTTTCTCTTCTTCTGGACGGGTCATTGACTAAAGTGAAAGAGTGCAGATGTGGAGGGGTATTGAGGACGGTCTGAGAGGAAAGAAGGGAGGATCAGGACATTGGGAAGCAAGCTGATTGATGTTCTGTGGGTGGGGTAAAATGGTTATGCTGGATAGGGCAGGAAGTGACAACCACAGATGGTGAATGGGTTGGGTGTTTGATCAGCAGGCATAGTACTGAGGAAGTGAAGTGATGGCATCATGCATTGCATATGGACTGGGTGGGCGGTGATACTCAAAGCAAGGTGAATGATGTCCCGTAGGACCAAATCCAGGGTGTGGAGGCAGCCAAAGGCTCTATCCAGTATCAAGCTTGCCCCAGCAGTCCTCCCTCTCCTTCTTCTCCTCCAACAACCCCCTAACATAGTTTGTGGGTGGTGCTGTTAATAATGTGGCAACTAGGAAGATTAATTGCAGGCAAGCAGCAGGATTAGAAGGGGCTTTTTGGGGGGCCAAGCAGGCCTGAAGAGGCCCAGGCTTGTGATCTTTCAAGCAGGCCAGGAAATGAGGCAAGCAGGAGCGCAACTCTACGGTGGCTCAGAAGAGCGTGGAGGATAATCAAATAGAGAGGGTTCACTATTCCTTTTTTAATGCTCGAGTTGCTCTGTCAGTTCATAATAATTGTCAAAAACTGACTCTTTGTGTGTTTGTTATGACAGTCAATATCAATTATAACCTCAAAAGCAAATTGCAAAATACAAATTAATGGAGTAGAGAGAGTTATTTGTAGATAGGATGGGTGGTCATAATTGTGGTTCAGGATCTCTCATTGGCCCATTTCAGTATCCCATTTGGAGATACTCAGATTAAAAAAATATTTGATTTTCATCAAACGGGGGTAGCAGTTTTTACTGAGTACAGTATGTTCTAATTTTGGGTTTTTTTACTTCTTGCATTACATATTTCATACAAGTACAGCTTATAAGCAGGGAGTGATGTTTGATATTTTTAACAGGTTTTAGCCACTCCAGAGGCTGAGAGCAGCAGGTTTGCTGTCAAAACAATATTTCTATTCCAAGCTGTTTCTTTCAAAAGCGTGTTCCTTCAGCATATACTGTTAGGCCCATAAATATTTGCACAGTCACACAATTTTCTGAATTTTGCCTGTTTATATCACCACAATGGATATTAAAACAAAGCCATCAAGATGTGATTGAAGTTCAAGCACATCTTTTTAACAAAAATGTCACATTAACCGTTTAGGAATTACAGCCATTTACATAGTCCCTCATTTTCAGAGGCTATAAAGTAAGTTTATTTATTATAAATATTATTAATTATATTATAATATAATATAATTATAAATATAAGGATTATTTTTAAAACTTGGATGAAAAACCTTTGCAGTCTATGACTGCCTGAAGTCTGGAACCCATGGACATGCTGAGTTTCCTCCCTTGAGATGCTTTGTCAGGCCTTTACTGCAGCCACCTTCAGTTGCTGCTTGTTTGTGGGTCTTTCTGCCCTCAGTTTTGTCTTCCGTAAGTGAAAAGCATGCTCAATTGGGTTAAGGTAAGGTGAATGATTTGGCAGAATATTTCATTTCTTTGCCTCGGGTTGCTATGTTTTGGGTCATTATCCATCTGTACTGTGAAGCACTATCCTATCAGTTTTGCAGCATTTGGCTGAATCTGAGCAGATAGTCTAGCCCTATACACTTCAGAATTCATCCTGCTACTTCTATCAGCAGTCACGTCATCAATAAACACCAGTGACCCAGTTCCAGTGGCGGCCATACATGCCCATGCCAAAACACTGCTTCTACCATGTTTGACAGTTATGTGCTATGCTTTGGATCATGAGCCGTTCCTTTCCTTCTCCATACTCTTCTCTTCCATTCATTCTGGTACATGCCAATCTTGGTTTCATCTGTCCAAAGAATCTTGTTTCAGAACTGGGCGGCCTCTTTAGATGTTTTCTGGCAAAGTCTAATTGGGCCTTTCTGTTCTTGAGTGTTAGTAGTGGTTTGCACCTTGTGGTAAATCCTCTGTTTTTACCTTCATGAAGGCGTCATGACCTGGCTAGATGGTGTGAAGGTTTTTTTTTCACCAAGCAAAGAATTCTGCGATTATCCACTTTAGTTGTCTTCCATGGTCTTCCAGGCCTTTTGGTGTTACTGATCTCGCCAGTGCATTCATTCTTTTTGAGAATGTACCAAATTGTTGATTTGGCCACTCAGTTTCTGCCAACTTTCTGATAGGTTTGTTTTGTTTTTTCATCATAATAATGGCCTCCTTCAATTACATTTACACCTCTCTGGACCGCATATTGAGAATTCCCATGAACAGCTACCAAATGCAGGTTCAACACCTCGAATCAACTCCAGACCTTTTATATGCTCAATTTGTCAAGAAATAACAAGGAAACAGGCCACACCTGGCCATGAAACTGATTACCCTTAGAAAATGTGGTACTAAGTATAAAAATGGCTATAATTCCTAAACGGTTAATGCGATATTTTTTTTAAACCCCTTGAATTAAAGCTGAGTCTACGCTTCAACCACAACTTGATGGCTTTGTTTCAAATCCATTGTGGTGGTATACACAGGCAAAATTTGGAAAATTGTGTCACTGTCTAAATACTTATGGACCAAACTGTATGTAGTAAGGTCTCAGAATTGGCTCATTTTGCCATTTTTCTTGGTGTAATATGAGACACATGCTGGCCAGACCTTAATGCCTTTCAGAGATTCTATCTGAAAGCATATTATGTGTTCATTTTCAATTCACTGTGCTCTCTCTGCCCATGAAGAATATTGTTCCATTTAACAGTGCAGACCATTCCATTTCTCAAGGTTATGCATGGGCATGTAGAGGAACAACAATAAAAGTGGGAAAAATGCTGTTCCAAACCATCTCTAATATGTATTTGTCAGTTCAGTCTCTCGCTATGATTAAAAGCCCAGTGAATTCCTTCCTGCTGGAAAGGAAAGTATTTCTGCAAAGGCATCAGATATCGCTGTGTCATGATAAACTGCCTGCTCTGCTAGCTAAAAGGCTAAAGGAAGGAAGAGGATGTTTAGGACCTTGAAAGTGTATGGAAGAACAACAACACAAGAAAGTCTTGACCTGTTTGGGAGCATGCTCTGAGATTCAGGCCTCTTTGTTCTCTTCGCCTTAGAGCAGTATTTGTCACACTTGTTTAACCTGAACCTCAGACTTTTTACAATCAGTAGCTCATAATAGTTGCACAGCCAGGTATCTATGCACATCTCACCTTTCAGTTATGTGACATTAAATAAGATAGCCAGTTAAACAGAGATTAGTATTTAAATTGCAAATTGTGTTTCCTTTGTTAAAAACCAGTGTAGAGGTCATTTCGTGCCATTTGTCAGACTTCCCTTACATAGCTGCACTATGTTTGACTGTTAAGAGTGACTAACATCTACCCTTTAGTTGACCACTGCAGGAGGTCATGGCTGAGTGAAGGTTAAGACTTCTCCTCCCTAACCAGGTTGTAGATCAGACCATCAAAGCCAGAACTGATACAGGAGAAGTAATAAAACATGACCTGCCCCATTATGTCATAAAACTGGAGCAGCGTTTCCAACATTTCCTGTACCAATCCCAAAGGATTTATGACACTCACAGTCAGCTGCAGGGATGTTTGTCATTTTAAAACTTGTCACACCTTTTTTTTCCTCAGAATTTTAATTTTATTTGTATGTCTTATTTCTACTAGCCACCTAATGAGGCTGGATCTGTGAGTCACCCACTGCCCTACACTCCTCTACCCCGAGGGTCCAGAGATGCTAAGAACCACAAAGGTAAGTAAAATAGAAAAGCCTTTGCACTTCATAATCTTCTCACCCCGTTGGTTTGTACATCTGTACAGATATTCTCAAAATAAACAAGAAGCAACACAATATATCATCACACTTTCAGTCGAAACCTAGGCCCATGGATTATGTAAATACAAGTCATAACCCTAACATCTGCAGAGAGTGGGAATCTATTGAACTTGTGAGTTGAAGTTATGTTATCTATTCTTACTGATCTCATCTCATCTGTATGATGTGTTGATAGTGGGGATAAATCTGAGTAATCTAGGTTAACTCTGATCTGAATGTATGCGTGGGAGCACACAGTACATATACAAGATGAGGCATCCTTGATCTGTTGATACTAGACATTGATTAGGCCTCATATTGACCCAATCTAGTCAGTTGATGTAATTGTGTAGCAACTTCTTCACATCAAACATTGCACTCTAGGAGGAATTCATCACATTCATTAAAAAGATACAGTGTTCTAAATTAATTGTGAAGGCCACCTACCGCATTAGTAGCAGATTCTCAGCTGAGATTTTAGTAAAAAGCCCTGGCACTCCATTTTATTATACCTTTTGTGTCTTTGGACTACCAAAATGCATTTTATTGGCTATCTTAAGAATTAGAATTGCATTAAAAATAAAGCTAACAAAGATTATTTCACTCATGAAACAGTTCACCAAATTTCACATATTACCAAATCGGTAGAGCCTTTTAACATACTATCTTGCAAAACTAAATTCATTAAGCAGGGTGCTCTATTTAAAATTGCTTGATATCTCGAGTCTGTTTTGACTCAAATGTGCACTTTATAGTGTAACTAGGCTTCTTTTACCCTGACTGACTGAGTTGGGCTTGTGGAGTGGCTCAAACCTGAATTGACAGTGTATCTGAAGTCAGGCTTTTCACAATAAGCCCCACTTTTCTCATGCTCAGTCCTGAAATAAATGGCCAAACCCCCAAACGGTTCTTATGGATGTGACATTGATTACTGTCTTCACAATGCAGAACAGTTAGGTTGGATGGGGTGACCGCCACTGTGATAATTGAACCAGTCATCAATGAGCACCTCCACTGTATATCCAGTGGTGTAGACCCCTGGCCCACAGACCTCCGTTAATGGTGCCAAGGACAGATCTATGTCATGAAAGCCTGGATAGTGGCAACTCTCACTGAATGTAAGGACAGGAAGAGCCCCGTGCTTTGTCAAAATCAGACCTAGCTAAGAACAGTCCATTTAAAGGTGAGGGGATCTGACACATGAAATATCTTCTCCTCCCTCTAAGATCTGAGCAGCAGTGACAGTCTCCATTTGTTATTTTTATGAAGCCGCGCTGCAGTCTTAGATAACACAGCCCTCATCTTCGCCCTTCATGTCCTCTTCATGTCTCTGCCTTCAGCCTCTACCCCTGCTTTTTGTTTTTGTTTTTTCTTTTATTTATACTTCTTAAACATACTTGAGTTTTCTATACGTGCTGGAGACAGTCACAGCAACTCCTCATTCACAGAGAACAAAGCTGTGGCAAAGCAGTGCTACAACAAACAAATTTTTTCAGACATTAATTCCAAACATCGGAGTGTTTACTGAGTTAAATTCAGGATGTAAACAATAGGAGTGAAACAATAGGCTGCACGATTTTGTGTGGCTCAATGCAACAGTCTCGCTTCAGTATGCATGGTAAATTTAAACAATTCACAACACGTTTTGTTCAACATGCGCTCTAACAGTGAAGTGTTTTGGTGATACTATATATCCTGTTTTTGTTATGACAACTGCTTGTTTTTGCTGTACTGTAAAGTACAGCTTTTGTTTTGTGCTATTGTTGAGCGTTGAGAAAACCCACTCAAAGCTCGAAAATATATTGAATTATGACATAATATATAAAACCAGACCATAGTGAATCGTTACACCCTTAGTACATGGCTAATGCATTTTTGAGTACACATTATATAGTATGTGATTGTGACAATACTTGTTGTAAGGGTTAATGAAGTGGCCTTTTTTAATTGGGGTACAAGGGATGGTGTATAGTTTTATCCTGACTCCTGCGGTAGAAGGCAGATCAGCAGCAGTTCTGACATAGCCCTGTCGGCTGCAAAGAAAGAACCTCCCTTTTCCCCCTTTCAGCCCTCTGCACCCACCCTCTCCAACATGTCACCTGTGTGAAAGCCCCAGAGCCTGGGTGCCAGAGGTAATTACAGCAGCTAGGAGCTCCCATAGGAGGGCAGTGCTGGCAGGTCACTGCTCCGGGAGTGAACAATGGAAACCAAGGACAGAACTCCAGGATAAGTTTCTGTCTTGGTAGGTGGGGGAGTCAACCTGGAGGACATAGAGCGAAAACAAGAGCAGGAGGGAGAAGAGGGAGGAAAGCGGAAAGAGGTGCTGTTGTGGTAGTGAAATCTAAATCAAGATTCCATAGACCCGATCTGACAACAGATAGATAGACCGAACCAGAGGGGAAGATAAAGGAGAGAGGAATAGACAGTAAGAGGACCAGCATTAAACAGTGAAAGAAGATGAGACCTAAAAATAAGAGAGAGCTAGACAAAGACAAAGTGAAGGAGGGTGGTGGGGGCTCCACTGTGTCTTGGTGAAGGCGTGACACAGAGTCGAGTGGAGTATATAGTCTGGCAGAGGGGCCTGAGGATCCTCCAGTACTGTCACCTTGGCTCTAACTCTCAGTGCTGGTCCAGTGTCAACTCAACTCTAAATCGAAAAGTCCAAAATGGAGTCCTGGCCTAAAGTACTGTGTGTTTTGATGAAGACTGCCTATATCACACTATTAAGCCACAACCAATGACATATTGCAGTCTCATGCATTACCATGACAATTTATCCTTTCAGCATGCTAAACAGTGTGCTGGGTTATTTATTGCCAGCTTGTCATTTTCTTAGGATGACACATTTTGAAGTGAGATTCGCAAGTTTATTTCATAGATCTAATTATAACTGTAGTTCAGAAGTATGTAAAAAAAAAAAAAAGAAAAGATGCTTCAGACTTGATTGATATATCCATGTGTGCACAGAGGACATTTTAATGAAATACCTTTCATTTTCTCTGTATATTTCAATAAATATGCCTGGCACTAGTAACAAGCATCAGATTAAATTTGAGTAGGCCATCCCTCAGCAGTGACAGCCGTAAATGAAAGGGATATCTTTGTACAAGCAGAGTAAACAGACAAGGAAGAATGCTTGAAATCTGCCTTACAGTTTGAGCCCTGGGCCCTTTTAATGTTGTTGTTCTGGGCCTGCTTCCAGCTACTTTGTATGTATGTATCTTAAATGGTGCACAACTGTTATTAAAATCCCAGGAGGAAAGCAGCCTTCAAAGAAAAGAAAAAAAACCTCCTCCCTCCTGACGACACCCATGGGGCGCCACACATTTGTTTGGCGGTTCGCTTTCATTACACGTTGGGGTTAGCTGCACTGCAACTCTTACTACACTCCCGCTAGCTCCCTCAATCCTCCCCCAAAATGGAGCAATGGGAACAGATCCAAACTAAGAGTAAACTGTTTTACAGTTGCTGCACAACAAATAAGCAAACATCTGGAAGCATTGAGAGCGGCCCATTAGAAGGGCTCTGGGCTTTGCCAAAAAGGGGTAAATGATGAGGAATGGGCTGTCGAGAGGCTGGTGGAGACAGGGGAGAGGCCAGATGACGGAGCTGTGGGTGCTAAGCACTGTCTTTTAGAGCTCAGCTGGGCTCAGAGAGATCTACACCTGCTGCTATCTCCTCCTCCCCTCCTCTCCTCCAAAAGACATCTGGATGTGATACATGACTAATGAATGACTACACTGCAAGTGTTGAAACTTAGCTGTTGTCGTTATGATGGGGAAGGTTGTTGGTTTGACTGATGACTTAATGTTCTTTGCACAATGCACTTAGCAAAACTAAAAGTGAGTTTGACGGCTTTAAAAATGTTAATGCGTCAAAACAGATATACAGTTCCCCAATGTCTGTTTATTGTTGCTTGTATAATAACCAGAGCTGATTTTATTATTTATAATTGCATGGTTCAGATGCTGTTGTGAATATGATTATTAACTTTTTCATGAAGCCCTGTTATTTTAAGTGAACACATGTGCTATTGGTTATGGATATCTTTGGTAAATTAATTGCTACATTACCTCAGACATCTGTTTCTTTGCTCCCGAGTTGTTTTCCGTGCTTATCTTGAGTGATGCCTCAGTTCTGTTTGATGTCAGTCTGTAGTTAGAATGAAAACTCTCATCTTTCGGCTGATAATCTTCCCATTCTGCTTTGGACTGCCTTGGCATGTTCCATGAGCATGGAAATTTCCTCTCTGGAAGTCGGTGAGAAAAGACAGAGCACCTTTGACGTTTCCCATCAGACACATGTACGTGCTCTGCAAGACATTTCACTCAGCCTCGTAATGATTATACCAGCAGGATCTGTCCCCTGATAAACATCACTCTTAAACACAAAGACTTGCACTGGCCCGCACACAACTAAAATGAGGCATATGGAAAGGGCAGAGTGTAAGCTTTTCCTTCTCTTTGTCCAGAATACCCCTTGGCAGAGCTGCTTTCTGTAAACCTTAATAATAAACTATATACAATACGTGTGTTCAACATTGAGAAATGACAGATGAAATATTGTCACAGAGAATGATATATACAGATCTCCCTGCCAGCTATACACCATGAGCTTGTGTTAAGTGAGCCTCTGCACCAAACTCTATGAGGTGAATTGAGAAAGTAAAGACATGGCTTTCTTCCCAGGTACTGAGTTAATAAAAATGTTTCCCAAGCACTTGTCACTGCATGGAGGTTTTATTTCTTTGCAGTGTTTGCCAGTTTGTGAGCTGATGAGGTGTTTAAGATCAGTTTCTGATGACTGAGTGTCTTGCTGCCCTCTCCGATATTGTCCTGTAAATCACAATACAACCGCAGAAATTTAAACCTCAAAAAGATGTCTTTTTTTTTGTTTGCATTAACATACACACTTTCCTCCGAAGGGCACTACTTAGACATTTTTCCAGGGTTTAAATTAATGTATTTCAGTGGTGGAAAGTAACAATATACATGTACTCGAGTACTGTACTTACAATTTGATGTACAAACATAGCTTATCTAAACATAAGATAAGCTCATAGAATATGAAACATAGTTCTAGATCTAACTACCCAAAGTATTTAAAACTGGCCTCAGTTTTACAATATGAAAATGCTGCTTACATGTCATTGCATCAGTAATAATATTCCAATAAGATGACCTAACTGCATGATAAGTACTTTTACTTTTGAGACTTTAAGGTCCTTTGCAGCAGTTTTAGATATTTCCCTATCCTCTGAGTAAGCATGGTTTGTTAAAGTATTATACAGAGATCCCTGTTCAATCATTTGGCTTTTTTTTTTTTTTTTTTTTGGGGGGATTATGTTGTTGTGTGTGGGTGCAAGTGTAGACAGTGCCCACACCTGTACATGAGGTGTGTGTAATGTACTCATTACAGACAAAAACAGGACACTAAATGCTACCTGTTCCATAATACATTTTTGTAAGCCAGACTTGTATTGAATGAACAAGAACCTCAAAATTCAGTAACAGTCACATCGATCCATTCTTTGGTGAGGTAGCTCCTACTGCATGTCACAGCACATCACAGTGGTATATACTCCTGGTGTATGAGGACAGGCTCTATTTCCTTTATCGGAGTCAGATGATGTGATATTATTCCTCCGTGGAATGGATTGGCTCAGCAACATGGATATCCATTAAAGCCAGCCTATGGAGATGGATGAAGGGAGAAGGGACGAGGCAAACTGGGCCTGCAATCCTTCACCGCAGCTGCACATAAAACTGCGCTGTCCGCATCCAAAGTGATGAGAGCTCATTTTTGGAGGCAGCCCTGTCCTTGTTATTACTAGCCCTGGAAATCACCTCTACGTTTTCTCCTTCAGTAGCAGTCTAGATTAAAATGCCAGGATAACCTCCTCAACTTACATGACAGGCTTAACTGCCAAACCCTGACATGCCACCTCTAAACTGCTTTGAGAAAGCTGCCTTCCACCAAGTGTCATTATCTCTCCGTTATCCGATGACGTTCCTCTCACAGTGTGTGAATAATTCTGTTTGTGCTGGGTTTGGGGAAATTTCAGTGACACTATTGTTTTTACCTTGCCGTTTGATGTTGCTGAGAGAGTCTCCTGATTGTCTTGAGTTCCTAAAGTGATGTTGGACGTATACAGCAAAAACTTAAACCAGAAAGATAGCACCGTCAGCTTCTGAGTTATTTTCCAAGATATTTGTTTGTTAGTTCTTCTGACTGTTGGTATAAAAGTAAATATTTTCTTCTGTGATATTCTGCCTTGATAAGGGACAAGTTAAAAGTATGTTGTAATTGTTTCAAATGAAGTGATCAAAGCAATTTCATTACGATGCCACAAAGAGTTCACAGATCAAATGAGACATCTTCTCTCTGAACATTATTAATCTAAAGTCATTGTACAAACTAATGCAATATGATGAACATTTAGCATTTTGAACACTGAGCCTGAAAGCTTACATTCATGCTTTTGAACTCCTCCATCCATCACCACTGAAATATGATGATTACAAACTTTGGACCACTTTTCTCAGCAGCAGGAAAATATTTAGCCTCCTAAATCTTTACCGTCCGTGACCATTGCAGACAAACCTTTGTTATTTATGACGATACAAACCCAAATGGACTCACCCATTAAAACTTGCTCCGGCACAAACAGACATAAGTTTGAAGCAATATCTTGGCTGCTTCTCCAATCGTGTCAGACCGTTAGACAAGGACTAGACTTTCTGCCAAGCAGGCTCAGCCCTCTTGGAAAAACATACCGCTGGTGCTCTGGACCTTGGTCTACTTCCCACTTGCACTGGTCATTCTCAGGAAAGTAGCAGAACATAAATCACCCAAAATGGATTGGTCTTACTGCTAGAATCAGCTCTAATATTCTGGTATTGCTAATGCAGCTACAGTATTATTCGTTCCCACCATGATTTGTAGTTGTGGTTTGGGGACAACTGAGATGCGGTTTGTGCTTTCCAGTCGTACTTTCAGTCTGAAGTTGGAGCAGGTTTTTTGTAGCCTTCGTGGTTTCCAAAGGTGGGAGTCCATCATAGTAATTTAGGATAGGGGTTAGCTGCCAGATGGTTTTGGATATTTTTACAGCAGGATGGATGTTGGGTTCACAAGTTTTCTTCTGTGTCAGTACCCCTTGAAACAAATTGCTTGGTGGCCAGGCAGAGTCGGTCTGTGTGAGGGGGCTAGCTACCCTTCATTCTGATGAATAGCTGCTAACATGCTGGCAGATGCTGGACAACTTGTCACGCTAAAGGGGACAGGATCAGACCATATTAATTCACTGTAGCTTTGTAATTATTGTATATTACCAAGGATGTTTACACAGATACAAAATGTCTCATATTTTACATTATGTGATTCAGTGAGTTAACAGAATTAGACACAGTACTTGTTAAATATATTTGTCTTGTTTTATGTAGGATCATATATCTTAATCAGGGTGTTTTTAATAAATTATATTTTGAGTAAGCTTTAGATCGTAATTCTAGGGTAACTTATCTCACACAGTAATCATTCAAGATGAAAACATGCCTTAATGCTAGTCTGGTTAATGGCTCCAACAAATTAGACTTCACTTCACTCGGTGGCTAGTTTATCATGCTATGTGACAACACATGCTGTATGGCTTAACAGCTGTGCTACATCACTGAACCTTTCTGTCAGGCATGATCGTAACAGAGCTATACATGCCATGGAATCACTAATATGCAGTGAGAAAAGGGGCCAATAGTGATAATTTACTCAGCAACATAAAGTGGGATCCAGAGTCCTTTTAGAGGACAGGCTCCAAGTGGTAATGACACACTGAAACAACTACCTTCCCTGGTTAACCATGTAGTACAATATTAAGATAAACATACAGGTGAATGTGTTTGTATAGACAGACATGAACACATGCGTCCACGTATGCATGCCACGTGGAACCACTTCTTATCTATAAATAGCATCACACTGAGAAAAGGTTTATGCCACAGTTTGTAGAAACTCATTATAGAGTCATAGATGCAAGATTCATGTGCCAAAGCTGTGATGATGACATACTAAGGTCTGCTGTTTTTACATAGACTTATCAAAGACACCATTTAGTGTTTTTGAATTAGACGATATCTTCACACTGTGATGACTATCTGCTTAGTAATGACAGCACACATCTGCTTTGGAAAAATAAGCAACTCCAGATCCTGGATCAGAATTTAACATACATTCAAGAATTATAAAAATAAAAATAAGACCCTAGTCTTATTTTAGCCTGTAAACAAACCAACAGTTTAGCCAGCTAATCTAAACCACCTTTTCTGGAGATAAAACCAAAATTGAACTTTCCCAAAATGTTGGTCATTGTTAACATTAACATTAACAACACTGTACAGGAAAGCCAAGCCAAGTATGGTAGGTGAATTCTGAACCAGGAATCAGTCTTTTAACTGTAATGGATGTCTACAACGGGTACTTTGGTTCATCATTTTACTGGCTGCTCTCATTTTTCCCTCCAAATAAGTTTGGGTAACCTGGAGGTTTTTTTTCTAGACCTGGTTGAAATTCTGACTGCTCGTGTTTCTTGCCCTATCTGACTTCTTTTTGGCATTGTTGCAGCATTCCCAGGGCCCAATGTGCTGGATTTTTCTTTGATATTGCTTCACTCTTTTAAAGAACAGTTGAAATTAGGATACTTGGAAAATTTCCTGAGGGCCTTGATAAGCTCTATAAATATTTTCTCGAGTGAGTTTGACAACACATAGTATCAAACCAGAAGTTATTTTTTCAAGGTAACAATGCAAATCTGCAGATGTTTCTAAATTACTACAATGTGGGCCTATTTACTAATATATGAACATGTCAAGAGTATAGTGCAAACATGCAAAGTGGGCATGACTGCAGGCAGTGTTACTCTAGAATATTGTGGGTCCTGAAATATCATACACACACACAAACACTGACACACTCATTCCCAGGTACCCTCAATGCTCCAAAGCTATTGTGGTGGAAAGAGCTGAACCCATCTGTCAATTACGGTAAGCTCCATTGGGCCATTGTCTAAACAGTTTTCTCACTCACTGGTGAATCCAGTGATTTATTGTCAACTGCCTCGGCATCAATATACAATTGGGAGACACTAAGCTGTGATGTCTGAACACAAACTATTGTCAGAGTTTCAGCATAGCTCACATTAAGTGCCATTTAGATTATTCATTGCATCAGGCTGTGTGAAAGCCTCGTTTGAAATTGCTGCATGTAAAGAGAAGTGAAGGCCATTATCCCATAGGCTGGGATTCCAGTGCTATGGATCTGAGCTTCTGTTTACTGCAAATTCACTATTCAAGTAAATGAACAGTGTCCGAGCTCAACCAAATGCAGAATCAATGTCGCAAATTTTGTGGGTCAGCCTGTCTTGCCATGCCTTAAAGTCCATAAGGTCAACTGGATAGGAGTGTCAGGGCTGTTTTTTGAACTGACATGAATTTTAGCTCCATTAAAATATAATGGAGAGCCTTGTTTACAGGAGGTTATGAGTCTTTTATGGTTTGTATTGGCATCAACATTCCAGCTCAACCAGAATGAAATGATCGAGGTCACTGAAATGCTAGTAAGTCCAAAAGATACTTCTAATCTGTCACTTTGATTTGCTGATTAAGTCACTTTAAACATGATAATATGAGTGGACAAGTTATTTCACCATTATAATTTGATCGTAGATAGTTCCTGGCATGTATTGTCGCTGCAGCGCAAACTGATTGGATTGACTGAGTCATTTTTGGTCAAACACATGAATTATCCCAGATTGTTGGGATTCAAAAGCCTGTTTGTTTCATTTCTCTCCCTCAGGACAAACATGCATTCAAAACTAAACCCTCAGAATTGGCAGCCATCAAACCATATTATATTTGTTCAAAAAGATGTAATTCCTTGATTATACCTTTGTATAATGCGGTATTTGTTGAGCACATGTGATGAGTGTTATGTGCTGCTGTAATTCATGCTTCATAAAAAATGCAAGGGAACATAAGGACTCAGTACAGTAAAATTTCCATTAAGAAACTGAGAGATTGAAAACCTTGAAAAACAATTATTTTACTGCAAATAAATAGAAATTTTCCATTTTGTGGAGTGTCTAGTGCCCGGAGAGCCTTGAAAGAAAGATTAAATATGTCTCTCCATTTGACACCATTAACAAGTGTTAACACATGACCTTTGGTAGCTCTGCACCATTTTAGGCATCTTTTGCGGCTGCAAATCTGAGCTAAGGATTCGGACAGTTTGATAACAGAGATAGGGGAAGAGGGCATAAAGTTGGATAAAGTGAAATGAACATGTTCTCATGTCTGGGGGTGCCATTTCTTGTTTGCACACTGTGACCCTGAGATGCAGTGTCTCAGGGCTAGCCAACTGTTTTTGTGCCCTTTGTAGTTCTGGCTAAAATAACAAACTTGGTTCTATTTTTTTCTCCTTTGAATTGTACTTTCATGGTCAAGAAAAATATATTTTGAAGTAAATACATTGTTGTGTAAGAGTACACCCACTGTAGAATATGTTGTACCATCATCCGTGTTATTGTTTTGCTTTATGTAGCAGGCAGTAGATGTTAATAGCAGAGCTGAAAGGATGATATTAAGATAACCTTGGGAGAGAAATGATAACACAGCCATGGGCATCTGTCCTTCCTGCCATCACTAACCCACTGTGACGTTTTGGCCGAGGAACGGCTCAAGCTACAGCAATGACAGTTTATTTGCACTTTTTATACAGTACTTGAAAGGATGCAACTGCTTTTTCGTTATTGTACACTTTTAGAAATTGCCCTGCTGGTCATCTTGTATTTTGATATGCTGTTAGCCATTAGACTATGGTGAGGTAATCCTGACAAATACAATGAACAAATCAAGGATATTAGTGCTCTGATGTGCAGTCGATAATATTTGGCTTCATTAATTTCTATGCCCTGAGATGACATCCAGCCCCTATTAGGTTTGAAATCTCATCCCCTTCTCCTCTATACCTCAGCTGTGGCTCAACCAAGCAGCCAAGCAGATAATACGCTCTGAGCTCTGAAACATGTACCATTATAATTAGCTTTGTCAGGTCCTAGCCCCTACAACCCTCATGCAGATAATATGATAATATGTCTTCATAACCGCCTGACCTTACATGCTCAATATTTCTCCCCTTATGAAGATTACATGTCAATAAAGTAATTGAGTCCTGGGGTGTGTGGCAAGTGAAGATTTAGGTTATTGGACTTTTCAGGGTAGTGATGTATGAGCGTTATTATTCCACCTGTCAGGAGATGTGCAGGGGGCTGAGGACAGTCCGAGAGTGTCAGGGGGAAAGGAGAAGAGAGGGGCAGGGGAGAGAAAGAGAGAGAGAGACAGAGATAAGGGAGAGGAGAAAGAGAGGGGAAAGAGCAGAAAGAAATGAAGTGGGCCAAAGAGAGACACGGTAAAGGGAGAGTGAGGGAGACGGAAATGAAGAGAGAAGGAGGGAGGACTGGGGAGAGCAGAAGCGGCGAGATCATTTCTTACAAGGAGGGACCGATCCACACTTAATCATTCCCTCATACTTTCATCTCGCTGTCCCCTCCCTCACTCTCTGCATATGAACAGGGGATATGTCATATTAATTAAGAGGAGTAGAGTTTCAGTGGAGCCATCCGTCTGAACGGGGCACAGGGGAGGCCAGAGGGGCATGAAATATTCCACACAACACAAACCTATCATCACCTCTGCCACACACCTGATTGGCTACTGTGGGTTCATCAGTTTAAATTCTGGCAGAAAATGACGGCATGTAATTTGACACAACCATAATTTTGAGCAGCATGTGATGTCACCAACAATAAATTTTTTATTTCTTCAACCTTATATTTACAGTATTTATTGGTTTAAATGTGAATGCATGCTCACTTTTGTAATTGTTATAGCAATTACATTGCTTTAAGGACTTTTTCTACAAATCATTTAGAACTATTTATAAGGCTCAGCTAAAATATAGTAATTAAAAAAATTATATTGTATATTAATAAGACCTGTACACATTACTCAACATTTCTGTAAATGTGCCATTGTTAGCCAATTGGCAAATTTTCAACTGCATTCCTTTGAGTATCTATCTATCTATATATATCTCTATATATATAAATCTATATATATGTATACATAAAATACACATACAAACACACACACACACACACACACACACACACACACACACACATATATATATATATATGTGTGTGTATGTTTACAATTTCCAAATGCTCCACCATGTTTTTTTTTTTATTAAAAAGAAACCAAACTTGGGTTGAGTCTTAAATACTAGACATTAACTATCATATCACCTTACTCTAAAGATTTGAAGACAAAATCTTTATTTCCAGATGACCATTTTAGCTTACCACAGTACAAGACACACTTATGTTTAGGTAGGTAAAAAAAAATGGCATAAATAGATTTTGCTTGGCTTGACCACCGAGTAGCAACCACACAGTATAGACAGAAATGTTCCTCAGTATCCTGTTTCACAACATAAAGGTAGAATCCCTGACCTCGACTGTGCACAGATGTAGTGATCTATACTTGATTCTTTTCTTTTTTCTTGCCACATATAAAGACAAATTGTGCTAAATGCCATATGTCAAGGTACCATTTTATCCATCATAATTTGACTGTCAGTGCTAGAGACAGAGGAAATGGGATGTGAAAATGAGTGTGGTCGATTGAGGTCCAACAATGAAGGTTATGCACATTTTCAGCTGTGAGAGAGATAGAAGCAAGGGACACACAGAGGCAGGGTGGGAGAGCAATATTAAAGGATATTTGACCATGTCCTTTTGGATTAGACCTGGAGATTGATATCTTCCAGTCAGATGAAGCTCAGATGTGAGTGATCTAGCCCCTCTATCATTGTGACATGCGGCTCTTGGCTAACGCTCATCTGTGTTGATGGGCACACCCTACGCCACAAGGGCCCTAGCTAACATACCCACCTTCCTCTCTCCCCATCTCTGTCCGCCTCACTCTGCCATCTCTGTTCTTTTATTTCTATTGCCCTTCTCCCCTGTTTTCTGTCACCATGTCATGTCCAATCACTGTTTGGCTGGCCAGGCACTCAGTCGGGCAGGCAGGGAGCAGGAGCCCCAGGTAGAGAACTGCCTAACAGGCATCAGGATGGGCGCTGAAATGACTCTAATAATGGGGTCCCTGTGTGGCCCAGACAGGCCAGTCAGTTAACAGGGCCAGGATTGGGAGTAATAAGTGTTTGATGTGTACAGGGGAAAGAAGTGTGAAGGGGTACAGCCAACCCTGGGCGCTCTGGTCAGGCAGGTGCGTCCAGCATGGGTTTTAGAGGGACGACTGTGGAACAGGACGTCAGACTAGTATTGATATGTGTCAAGCTGGAGGTTGCCAGGTTGTTTGTCTAAGAGAGGGTCTCAGAGTGGTAGAAGCCATGTGGTAATTGAAGTCTAGCTCAAAAAGACAAGCTAGAGGACAACCTGATGTGCCTTGTGCGCAGTTAAAGGCAAGAGCTTTATAAAACAACAATTGTTAATTTAATGGTGTGATGAACGAAGAAATTACTGCACAATGCGCCTATATTATCTAGTTTTACACATGCACATAAACATATAAGCATGTGTAAAACTCCAGCATAGTTTCTCTCTTGGCTAAATTTTCGGCCATCTTTGATATGATGGAAATTGCCACTGACAGGTAGCGAGGTGCCATTTTGTCCACTGATGCGTGAAGTCCATCATTGTCTGTGCAGTTGAGTTTAGTTAACATGGCACTTAGCGACTGACATTGCTTTAGAGCTAGAAAAACACTGTCATTGTCATGTCATTTATCTTTTGCTAACCAATTTTCGACGTGTTCCTCGCTGAACGCTTCTAGTTTTTTACAGTAGTTTTTTACAGCAGCTAGACATAGTTTCAGTGCCCTCTAAGTGTGAACTGTAATTCAAATGCTCAACACATTTAAAGCCCCGATATCAGAAGAAATAGGTTGCCCAGCATCTTCCACTAATAAAGCCACCGTTGTCCTTTCTAGTCTGCCTATCTAGTAACAAGCTACTTCCCTTTGAACAGTTTTATGTGGTTGTAATTGACCTGACAATGGGGTTCATTATGCAGTCCCTTTCATGCTGTTTTGCCTGATAATTATTATTTAATGTGTTCGGATGGAGAGCATCATTAATTCATCCCTTCCTCCAATGTCAAAGAGATGAACAGTGAAGTTATCACTCTCAGGTGATTAATATTATGCTCTATTGTTATTGAATCCTGTCCCAGTGATTAAACCTTCATTGAGTGACTCACCAGCCGGTCTTATTAACGGCACCATTACCGAACACAGCAAAACCTCTAATTGCGATTTTCGCTTTTTCTTTCTATTTCGGTCAGAGGTTTGAACCACTTATCTGTGCTTTTCTTTTAATTAGAAATCCTGGGTGTAATGAAGAACACAATCGATCAGTGTCAGGCCACATGCTGTGCATGTGTGGTGATTTGTGATCCACATGTTGATGGAGAAAATGAGCGCTTATAATTACCGGGATCATTAGTTGTTTCATGTACCTTTAAGGGTAGACGAACCCCTTCAACAACTCTAACAGTAAATAACCAACTTGTCATTTTTATGCTTACAGGAGAGTTTTTGTTTTTTCATATGCAAGGTGTGTGGTGTCAGTGTGATGATAGTAGGTGCCTTGAGAAAGGCGCTCCAAGGGGACTTAGGACTTAGGACTGGCTGAGTCCCCTGCCTTAAACCACTCTCCTCTTATCTCCAGACTCCAGAGCTACTGTAACCAGTGTTCTCTCCTAGCTCTATGTGGAATAAATGTCACTGAAATTAATTTCACCATTTTTTTTTCATTAGACCCCCCACAACGGTAATCTGTTTTCAGTTAAAATTTATGTGCCCCAGAATTCAATTTCCTTCTCATCCTCATAAGTTGTAAGTAGAAAGACTGATAGGCATTTCTCTGGTTATAACTGTAATTCACCCATCAATGAATAATGCCATCCCCAATTTAAAATGTTTGATTACAGCCATTTAGTGAACTGACAGTGATGGAGTGTAATTTTTCATACATTAACCAATGTTGCCGATAAACTCAGAACATAACTGATACATACAGTGTGCACTGCATTACATGTCAATTTTTGAAAAACTATGTTTTATCCTACATATTAATTAAATTCCTTTGTTTATTTTGTCAATAATGAAACTAATCACAGCATCTCCTATAACAGTAGCCCTCAGTTCCTGAAGCATATGAAAATATACAGAATATGTTATTGTTGCACTTTAAGGAGAATCATGTGGCAAAATCAACCTGGTATTGATTAGGGCTGGTTGAGCCATGACCGAGCAACTTTCCCCTGACAGCCTATCAGCCTGTGGCAATAGCAAATCATTCAACTCCCCATCTCCCGCACACACACACACACACACACACACACACACACACACACACACACACACACACACACACACACGCACACGCACACACACACACACTCCCTATTTTTTATGCTTTGTTGGCCCTCTGTGTGTCTGTTGTTTTTATCTGAGTCATGCACACAGTTCCTAAATCTCTTTTCTTGTCTCTTTTCAGTCTTGCACTCTTCCCCCCCAATAGTTGAACTCTCCACATGTAACTATCAGGTCACACCTAATGAAAGTTTGTGCTGCAGAATGGAAGCAAAAATACAATACTTCACAATGGATTCAAGGTCAAGAGTGTGTTTGTATACATTGTGCATATATATACCGTGGTGGAGAAACGTGATGTTTTGAATGGTTGACAGATCAACCACTGACTGACTGACTGACTGACTGACAGAAAGTATACAACATGTCACACTGCCTGGTTAGAAGTGTTTGGAAATGCTGCGGCAGAGCCTCATCAAATGTCAACAGAGAAAGTAACAGTTATGCTTAATTTTTCCAGCTTGATAGACAGGCGTGTCATTATGGGGGCTTGTTAAGACAAGACTGTTACTGCAAATTATATTCAGTTCAGCAACTGATAGCTAATAGTGGGTACCTTTCCTTATATTGCTATGAAACGGTACCATGTACTGTCTATAAATGTGTGTTTTTTATTCTTCATTTAAAGCTGCTGGATGTTTTACAGTCCTGCATGCCTTGCATTGCACTCTTTGCTTGTTAGAATACTTCTCGTGTTATAGGCTGTATAATCGCCTCCTTTCTTTCTCTCCTGCCCTCCCTCCATCCCTCGTTCTCCCTGGCTTTTCCCCAGCCTCTGCCTGGGTGAAAAATGGGGCGCATTTTCCTGATAGCCTGTGTGGATGTGGAGAGTATAAATGGCTAATGAATTACAGATGAACATTGACGCAAATTAATCTTCCTGATGTCCCAGGGTTATATGGCAGCTATTTAAAAGTTTAATCAATACGCTGAAGTTGAGAACATGCAGGCACTGCAGTTGTTTGGCTGCAATAAACAGCCAGGAGGGGAACAGGGAAGGCCTGATCCCATTGCATGCATCATAATGACAGGTATTTATGTTTAATGGACTAAATATTTTTTTATTGGTAGAGGGCAAATGTCACTTTAATTCTCAAAGTTACATGCAGGAGTTTTGTTTGAGAGTGAGAGATGAGTGACAACTCAGCTGTTAAAATGGTTAACTAATTGACAAAAGAGTCTATTATAAGAGTAAAGATGGAGTAAGGATAGATTTAGTTTCAACATGTCATATTAAGCCTTCACTTCTTTGTGAGAAATGCACATAAAAATGGTAATATGATGATCCTCATGTCAGTGTCATCAATATGTTTTACTTGAGTGACACTCTCTCTTGCTTTATTGTTCTTGCTATTACGCTCCTTCATTCACACACACACGGACACACACATACAGAGACACATACATGCATACTGTCCTCGTTTGTTTCTATTGGTTAACATATTTTATCTGTAGTTTGTGCTTACAGTTTTTTGAAATTATTAATAAGTTTTGAACAATGAATTCACTTTGTCTTTGTGTGATTTTTCTCAGCTCGCTACATGCAAAGTACAGTGAAGTACGTCAAAAATATTTTTAAAAAAGAAACAAAAAACATTAGGAGGCTTTTTTTTTTTTGACTGATTTGGCTGATCCCAGAAGAGGAAAAGTACAATAAACTGTCAACATTGTTATACAAAGAAAACATTCGGGAAGCATTGGATGTTGTTGCTTTGTCTGAGAACAAAGTAAATACAGCCATTTTTTACAGTGTACTTCCGTGTTTCTGCAATCAATAGTGCGTTTTACTGTTGAGAAGCAGCTGGATGGCATTTAGAAATACAGTTCCGGAGCGAGTCCGGCAAGAATACAGCTTTCAATTCCATTCCTGTTGGCATCTTTTGGCCAAAATGAGACCAGCTTTAATTACATAATTGATTTCATTGGAGATTTGATTGGCCTCCACTATGTTGACTCTGTGAAATCGAGCATAGAGCAAATGTATATTCCCATATTAGATAAGAGGCTTCAACTGGATATACTGGCTCCTGACTTGTTTGGTACCATCACTCTTAATCTTTTCATCTTTGGAAACATTTATCAGATACTCTTAAGAAAAAATATACAAATTAGAAAAATGCTCACACACTGACACACATATGCAGTATACCAATCCTAACTGAAACAGTTCCAGTTCTCTCCATGGCACTGTGCTGTGTGTGCCTGCACACTCAGATTCGCAGTCCACTGGCTGTTGGTTTATGGGACGCAGGGGGGTTATCGATCTACAGGCTTCCCTATAGAGATGAGGTGGCGACTCCATCTCATGACGTTAGGCTGAACTGATAAAAGGACAGTCGGAGATGGATCGTGTCCACAATAATAGCCCTGGCTCACAGCAGCCTATGCCCCAAGCTCATAAGTCACTCTCACACCAACTCTTCTGGATGCCTGCCCCCAGCTCCATCTGACCCCACCCCCACACCTGCCAGGTAGTGTTATTTCAACGCTCGGAGATAATACAGAAAGTATAATTGTCTTGTTAACTGGCCTCTTCTTATTGCATTTTTTCTCAAATGGATGGCAGCGCTGACGGAATTGTTGGCTAAGTGGCGAAACTAGAGGGTGGGACAGAGAAGGAGAGAGGGCAAAAAATACAGCAAACGAGGAATCAGAGGGTGAAAGAGAGGAATCAAAGAGTAAAGAGTGTAGAGAAGGGGAAAGAAAAAGTGGAAGCAGTTGAGACGAGAGAGGAGGATATATGCGAAAAGGAGAAAGGACGAGAAACTAGAAGTGGAGGGAGTGATTTCATGCCGAGAATAGATAACCTTGATGTTAAAAGCTACATCCGTCGGATGTGTCTTTCTGTGACATATTGATGGCCCTTGAAAAGAGTCAAGCTGATTGTATGCAGGGAACAATCATTAAACCCACTCCATCTCCCTCCTCTCTCTGACTCTCTCTCTTTCTCTCCATTGTAAGTGTGTGCGTGCATGCATACACAGTTGTGTGTGTTCTGATTAAATGAGTTTTGCAGTAGAGTATGTGAGTTAATGTAGGCTAGTAATCTCTACACTTAGACAGAGGCCTTAGTTGTAGTGTAGTGTAGTTGAGAGGAATTTTTAAAAATAACCCAAAAAACTGGTATTGAAATGATAAAGAAAAATGTTTTCAATTATTTTTACAGGCGCAGTACATATACAAAATTTACTGTAGGATCTCCATAATGTTCACAAGTAAATATTATAAACTACAGTACTGACGAGCTTACAGTATCTTAGTGTCACCACCTGACTAGTACCCCTAGGCACCACTAGTGAAAGAATGCAGTAGGCCACTGTCCTATGTTTGTGTTGACACCCCAGAATGCACAACCATTTTATCATGATCATTATTATTATTACTTGCAAGGTGAAACTTATGTTAAGGTAGAAAAAAATACCTGGATCCTCACAACCCACAATCCTAGCATTATCAAGATGTAAAATGATGTATACAAAAAAAAGACATTGCCTAGTGAGTTATAGCTAGGGTCATGAGCTTTTTAGGCAAGGACTTCAGGTGAAGTAGTGCTAGAGCCGTAGAGCTCCAATCCAAATTATTATAGTAGCCATATGATATATATATATTGCTGTGTGGTCCTGACATGGGTCTAAACCTGAGAGCTGAACCCGACTCATACCCACCAACAGAACCTGACTAGTACTGCAAAATTGGAGACTTAAACCAGACCTGAGACCCAAAGGTATATTTTGCCTAACATCTGTTTGGGCATTTACTCACCGGGCTAATGCACCATATTGGCTACACTCTCTTGGGCAATGCCTTTTAAGCATTGCAAATTTACTTGCAACACATAATACAGATGGAAGCAGAAACCTAATCATTTGTTGGAACCCGTCAGTTTCAAGTCGGGTGGCAGAACTCTAAGCCCTATCGAGGCTTAGAGTTTTCTCCTAGTATGAACATACACAACATCAGTTCAGCTTTCCATAACCAAATGAAAGAATTCCTCTATTAAAAAAAAAATACACTGCGGAGCTGTGGCTAGTAAAACAGAGGCTAGCTTGGAAAAGGACAGGACTTCTGCTGTGTATACAGTAGGATGAAATTAGTCTTTCTACTAAATTGTAAATGATTTTAATATTAAGTGTCCTTGAAAATTGAGTCAAAGAGTATCCAGTGGAAACATGTTCAAGGGCCGGCGTTTTTTTACAAAACAAAATGTCTTTGGAAAGGATCTTGCCCACCAGAACCAAGAGAATGTGCTGGACTGCTGCAGCTGGATACCTTGAAATCTGAGGAACTGCTGAGTGACTGATACTGTATTGATCAACAGCACTTGTAAACCTCTGTTTATATATGCTATGGTAATTTTGTACAACAAGGCAATAAAGTATAACTGATGGCAACTTTGACAGTACTTCAGTAAGGAGTCCTCAGTTGTTTGTCTGCAGGTATTGGTTTAGTTGTCTAATTTATAGAGCTGTTTTCTGTCCTACCGTTATTGATTATACTTCATATGGAAAAACAATACACCGGTAGCCAAATAATTTGTTACCATATGTGTTGATTTGATAACTGGAGCACTGTACATAGTAGGCTTTGTATGGCTAGCTTACTCACAGTAAGTACGGTAGCAGAATGGCCCATTAAGCCCCTGTAGAGAGGTCACATGCTTTGGGTAATCAGCTCGGGAGAAACAACCAGACCAGTCTGAGAATGAACCTACACTGCCACATCCACCAAGAGGAAGATACAAGATAAGTCCAACTGCACAGCCTCTTAATAAGGACAAGAGGGTTAGCTATTTCCCTTAAAAACAACAAGGTGCTGCGTGACCTCTGCAGAATAGAGGCCTGATTGTTCCTCCACCAGGCCATGATGGAAGGCCTAGCCTCCACATCACTTTGTTAATCTGCCACTGTAATCTTTGCTCCCATTGGTCTCACTGTGTGCTGTGTTTGTGTGCTTGAAATCAAAGTGTGTTTGGGTTGGTGACAATTTTTATATGGTTGAGAGTGTGGGTGTTGATTCAAGTGTGCTCATCCATGGCTTAGGATACACAGAGGATATGGTAGACTACTAGGTTTGGCACTGTACCACTTGCTATTAAGTATCAGTTCATCAGGCGGATCCCCACAGTCATGAGCGTGCCCTCGGAGCACGTTATGTAAGAATAAGTTTGGCTTAGTGATTCCCTTCTCTGTCTCCAACCACCCCATCTTTCTCCTGGTTTCTCTCGTAATAAGAGGAAGCTCTCGCTGTGAAGGGAAGGCAGCAAACTGGAATGTGTTTATGCATAAAACACACTTCTTAATGTAATACTGGAATGTAGCTGGAGCTTGAGCCAGATTGCACAGAAAATGAAGAGACACAGTCATACACTCTTTCACCCCCTGGGAAACATCCCCTTTCCTGCTCTTTGTTATACTCTCCTTCTTAATTTACTCTTCCTCTTGATCACAGATGTAGTTTTTTTTTTTTTTTTTTTTAAGCGCTGTTGGAGAGTCACGAGTCACACATCGTCCAGAGCTTTCTGATTGGTGCTGTAGAATCACAGAATGTGTTCCCTCCAATCCCTCTCAGTCCCCAAGGGCTAGTGACAAGCTCAGCAGAGTGTGAAGGCTTGGAGGACTTTAGCTTCAGTTCCTTCATCTGTGAAGGTTATCTCTGAAAGGCTTTGGTTGCAACCGACAAATATATCCCCTCTAGGTAATGTCTTATAGGAGCCTCGGTACTGGTACCTCAATGGGTAATCTCTTTAAGGGCCCCACTCCTGGAGAGAGTGAGTTTCTCGCCGGGTAAGCTGTGAATATGTGAAAGGCCCCGGCATCCATGTGATCAGAGCGCTGTGAGACACCCCAAGTCCTGTGGTGTCAAGCCCAGTCTCCAGCCGTGGCACCTATATCCCCAGGCAAATCACAGCAGCTGGAATTCATCCCCCCCGCCTGCCCCAACCTCCTCTCTGTCAGAGAGGCACACACACAAACGTATCCCTCACACACCAGGGGAGCAGGCAGGCAGGGAGCTGTTCCCGGATTTTATCAGAGGTGACAGCTCCTCACACTTCAGTGTTTGGATCACCTCAAGTAGCTGGGCTATGAGGGGAAATGAGCACTGCTCCGCTACAAAGTCCAGATTTAGATTGACTGTGCTTGTCCTCGGGCCTGTGGGCTGCTGCTGCTGATGCTGCTGATGCTGCTGATGCTGCTGCTGATGCTTCTGCTGCTGCTGCTGCTGCTAATGCTGCTAATGCTGCTGCTGATGCTGCTGCTGCTACTATACTGCTCCTCCGCCTGACAGAACACCCACTACTGCTGCAAGGGACTGATGTGTGCGTTTGTGTGTACATCTTCGTACTGTATGTCTGTGTGTGTGTGTGTGTGTGTGTGTGTGTGTGTGTGTGTGTGTGTGTGTGTGTGTGTGTGTGTGTGTGTGTGTGTGTGTGTGTGTGTGTGTGTGAGACTTGGTAGAGCCTACTTTGAAGAGTCAGAGAGAGTGGGGTAAAGAGAGCGATGTGTCAGGTTTGGTTAGAATTGAGGGTGGCATCAGAATATGCTTGGCACTAATATGGCACCAGTATCTCTGTCCCCGTCTCTGCTTTCTGTCACTTAGTTGCCATTCTCTCTCCGCCCGTGACAATGTCTCTTTGGATTATGTTATTGGACTTAGCGCTCGGAGCATCCCTCATCCCTCTGCGACACCGCCTTTCCCATAAGTCTCTGGCCTGGCCCCCCTCCTCCTATAATGCACTTGATGTCTATTTAAAAAGCCTGGCGAAAGCTGTATCTGTTCTCCTGTCAGAGGATCATTGACAGCACTAATGCCACTTGTCCTTGCCTCATTTGGCGAGAGGTGACACCTAGCCACAGCCTGCCACATTCATCAAGTGGCAGAGGGAGCGCTGTGACATCAGAGTCAGAGCAGACAAGCAACAGAGCTCTGGGCAGCCCTCTCCCTGTATGGCAGCACCTCTCGTTATAACAAGAGAGCACTGCCGGCCATCTTGGATTCATCCTCCAAGATGCATAGATGGCATGTGGCTCCTTTTTCAGAATTCTGGTTAAATGATTTCTGTAAATGTAATTCAAAGAGCTTACCTTTGCTGAACTTACACTGTTCATACTGTAAAATCGATAAAGGCCATATATAAACATCTGTGATCGAATAATTGAAGATGTTTTTTTTTGTTGTGTTCAACTGTAATAGCATAGGGACTTTTACTGACTTTCCTGTCACCTTCCTGGCTAGTATGACTATTTTCAGCAGTTTAATCTCAATTGAAATCAGGAGGAGAGTATTCTGTTTTGACTTTGTTTCCCCCCAATTGACTGGCGATAATAGGAGAATCCTATTATCGCCAGTCCTCTCCAAAGCTTCAGGCTGCTCTCGATCAGGCTTTTTCAGGGAGCAAATCTAATGAAACATTTGATTGAAACAGTGGTACCATGGCAAGATATTGCAAAAATGGTATACAGTAGCAAGTTCTCAACTCAAAAATTGATCTGCATTATCTGGTGTGTTTCATTAGCCTATTACATGCATATAAATAAATACACACGGATGTACCATACCCCTTCCTGCTGATAGTTGAATAATTGCTTGCTGTGATGGTTCTGTGTGTGTGTCTGTTTCTGTGTGGGTATACGTGGGTGGCTGTGAGCTTGTTACTGTCAGGACTTTGCCCCGAGGCCACACTTGCCTTTCTGTGGAACAAGACGCTCATTCTTCCTAGTATGACCACTCATCCCCAACAAGGAGCAGATACATACCCTGTTCGGTCCTGCCATTTAAAGCCCTCCTGTGGACTTTTTGCTCGATAGTAAACAAACAAGGTTTTGTTTACGTTCGGTGTTTCTCAATAAAACTTATCGGGTGTATCCTAAAGGTTTAACGAACACATTGAATGCACTAACTACAACTGTTAAGCCTTGTTTTGACTCATTCTGTGTTTACACCCATTTATGGTCTTCTGCTTCTCCTCCTCCTGTTTTTTTTTTTTTTAAGGTTTTTATGATTGTGAGGTTCTTGTCCCACAGGTTGGGAACCACTCCGGCTCATTTATAACTCAAATACTGCAATTAAATTTTCGGATATGGCCCAAACTTTTATGATCCAGTAATTACTGATTGGCGAATGACAAAATGGGGTTTTGTCTGTCTGGCACTGAAATATTCCAAGAGATACAGTATAAATTCTGTCACAAAGGGTCACTGCATATTGATGCTACGTGCACATAAATATAGCCACGTGTGAACATAGTCAGACAGTCTAAGTATACTTCAGTCTCTAATGCTAAGTGCTATAAAAGGAGGCGAATACATTAAATGTTTTTTTTTTCTTCAATTTTTGATAAAGGAATTTTTTTTCTTATTTATTTATAAAACTACAAGCTTGACCTACACTTTACCTGACTTCCCTCATTATGTTTACAGGGGTATTCGCCAAGTGCCGCTACGTCTACTACGGCAAGCACTCAGAAGGCAACAGATTCATCCGAAACGACCAACTCTGATGGACAGTTGGTCAGACATAAAGAGGGACATCAAATGACAATGGATGCTAACAGAAGGAAAGATGATCAAACCCATCTCTTATTTATTAAAAGTACTGGTGACATTTGAGTCGCCGGATCTCCCACTGGAAAAAGATTTAAACTTTATCAAAAGGTATTGTGGGTATGTAAGGTGAATGTTTTTTGTTTTTTGTTTTTTTTTTCAAGATCATATTTCAGCGCCATAGTTACGGCCGCCTCTGCTGAGCTCGGTCTGCTTCTGCCTCCCTGCTTCTAGCTCGGAGTCAGAGTCAGATATGACACTCCCACTGACATGATTGCCTCTAAACATCAGTAACCGCACACTACAGACACGCACACACACACACACACAAAAGGACAGTCTCTCTCTCTCCATCTTGTTCTCTTACATACAGGAAGTGACAAACAGACCCAGCCAATTGCGTCCTTTTCTTTGACAGCTATGATGGATCACCCGTCCACCACCACCACTAATCAAGGGTGAAAGGGGTGACGGTCACACACCTGGAGCCTGACGTGGGCTCATCTCTCTCTCTCTCTTTCTCTCGCTCTCCCTTTTACACACACACACACACACACATAACTGCTGTTTAAAATATTAAGTCATTGGAAAGAGTTTGACAGAACAAGGTTCATACAGCCTAGTTAAACACTCCTCTAAGATTTTCAGTCCAAACATGAGGCATGATCAGTCTTGTTTAGCTTGTGACAGAGTGCAGAGTACTTTTCCTTCTTTCATTTTATTCAATTTGTTTTATCTTAGAAAAGCAACTTTTAAAATCAAAAACATTCCAATATCAGCTTTAATGAAAATTAGCATTGTAACCAGGTGTGCATACCAGGTATATCATTATGTATTATGATGCCATTTGCCTATGTGTTTGTACCTGTCCCACTGTGTGTCTTCAACCAGTGAACTACTTCAATCTGAGAATTCCCCTCATTATTTACATTGCATTGTGTTGAATTTTAAACTGACTATAATGCATAATCTTCAGAAAATTGCATTCAGTGTAATATTGACCATACAATTGCCCCAAATGTGTTTAAATGCACTGTCTTTTAAATGTTTAGATTTTTCATAATACTTTTATAATCATCCTGGTTTTACGGTGAACTCGTAGTATTTTTATGGTGATTTGTAATACCTTATCACAACAACCTAAGGTAAGGTGCTGCCATTTTTTAATATCTTTTTCATGGTTCTCCAGGCAACTTTCCAATCTGAAATCCTGAGCTGAACGAATGATATAATATAGCTGATCTGATGTAAAATCCTATTAGCTGGATGTCTTCAAGTGATTAAAAGGGTTTAACTTAACATGTGTCTCTAGTCAGATTGATGTAGCGCTTAAGGTATTGTGGTGCTTTCACATTAATTCCTTCTGCCACCACAATACACTGTTTCCTAATCAAACGTCCATCACATTAATATTTTTATCATTTTAAGTGTATAGAGCCAAACAATATTTTAATAGCCCCGTGTTACTCATCATTACAACCAGGTTGAGAAAGATTTCCCTGACAAGTCCTATGTCAAGTCATGAGGCACAAAGATTACATCAGCTACTTGTTTAGAGGTGGAGTAGCTGAATAAACAACAGTGATGAAATCAAGAGGATTTGGGATTTGAAATAAACCATGATGAGTTTCAGTGAAGTGCGTCAATCATCCACAAACAGATGAAGGAAAGGTCATAGATAGCCTCGTGCAATGTTTGTTCACTGTGTCTGTATCTGTTTATTTCTTATTTCTATTATTTTAAACATTTGTGCTAGTTTACAAGACTCTGTGAATGTGAGAGTATGCGTGCTTGCTTGCACGTTCTTATCCACCACTTCCCACAGGACTGTGTCACCATATTCCAGCTGACATGCCATTCAGGAGCGTGGTCACTAGTGCCGGCGTTTCAAAATGACAAGGTTTATTTGTCTGTGTTTTGATATGCTCAGAGGAAACTGGGGCTGACAGCCGGAGGAGGCAGGAAGAGGGGAGCCACAACAAGTCCCCCCCCCCCACACACACGACACAAAATGTCATCCTTCCCCTGGCTGCGGCGCGCGCCCAGCCATCCTGCTGAAAAGAGCAGACATTTAAAACTTTGTGACATGTGTCACAGGCACTGCCATTGAGCCAGTGCCACTGACGGAGCTGGAATTGACAGGCCCCGAGCCACCGGAGCTGGCTGGGGGACACACCGAGTTTGGTGTGTGTCACTTCGTATCCTCGTCAGGGACGCATCCCGGGCTGCCACACCAACACAAACTGCATTACGGGATGGGCGGGGAGTGCCAGAGCAGGTTGACATATGCTTGACATGCGCCTTTGTGCATGCGAGGGGATGAATGGGATGCCTGGCATCACGGATAGTAGATTAATTAAGGTATGAGCCACAGATGTACCTGTAGGCGATGCCTTCCTTGACCCTCATCTCTGTCACTGCTGCTGCTCCTTGGGAACTTCTTGGCTGAACAAATGGCATGCCACTTCATCAGTGCAGATCAGTGACATTCTGCTATAGTAGCCCTGCAGGCTCCTCTGCTAGCTACAGTGTGTGTGTCTGTGTTTGTGCGCTCAAAAACAAGGTACGACTCTGTACCTGCATATTTTCAGCGTGTATCCATGCTTGTGTGAACCACAGCTGGATGTCTGTGCACAGTATCTGTGGTGAATTTTTGCTGTTGCTTTTGATTTGTTTGTAATATCTTAGAAATTAAATGTGACTATGATAGTGTAAACATAAATACTAAACAGAATACTAACCATTTAAAACCTGCATAAACCTCGTATTGTATTTTGATTTCATACTGCATATTAATTATAATCAGGTTTTTGAGCGCACTCACATTGGAAAAGTAAGAAAAGTAACAATAATTTTATAGATGTTATTGTTGAAAGAACATTTTGAGATGTATAGATGTTAAATGTGCTTGATTTTTGAGCTTGTTGGTGATGGACACGGCTGTCCGATAATGCAATGAGTAAAGGAAATGAAATAAAAAACCTTTTGAAAAATGATGATGTGACACAGCACTAGCGATATCTAAAAAAAATGTTGCTTTTATGTTTGTAAATAAAAGTTTTAACTAATTTCTTGCTAGTACACAATGATAAGGTACACTGAGTTTTTAATACTAACTGTAGAAAAGTATACTATGTAAATTTATACATAATGCATACTATATTTTGTACCGTAATGTGACACAACATTGCAACAATTTCAGATTTTGGGTTTGTTAAAATGTATCTACACATTGTTTAATCTCTGAGCTCTATATTACATCGGTGGCACACCACAATTCACCTCCCCAAAAGGCACACTAGCCTGTGAGTCACTGTCAGCAGAACTAAGGACCAATCTCCCCGTCACTACATATCAGCCCACAGCCCGATGACTGATTGGCATGAGCTAATGCAAATTTACAAGAAGGCAGAGGGAGGGAAAAAAGGACTTGTCTTTATGAGTGACAACTGGCCACTGATAGCAGAGCAGCAAACAGGATGGGGTGAGATTTAGATTTAACTGTCCCCCTGGCTCTAGAAAACTCTCCCCCTCGCTCCCTCTCTTTCTCTCCCTCTCTCTCTCTGTGACATGCAAAGTCTTTCGCTCCGGCACCTGAAGACATTTGGCAGCACACTGCTGTCTCACTAGATCCAGAGAAGCCCAAAGGGAGGGCTGGCCCTTATTTCC